>NW_006796149.1:363416-411553 GCF_000442215.2 Lipotes vexillifer
CCCAATGAATGACAGTTATGTAATAAAAGGGAATCAGAGCACTGAACTCACGCCTCACCCCCAACCTCCCCACCTATTAAATTTTATTTAATAGAATTAAATAAAATTCTATTGAATTTACACAAGATAGCACAGACCACAGCAGGCTGGATTGTACACTGTGAATCATAGGATTTCAAACTTACAACGGAAGAAACAGCACAATCTTTGGAAATTTATAGATAAACTGGGCCAAAAATTTGACTGCCATGTACAGCTCTTCATCCTCTATGTTCACAGAAAAGCGGGGAGAAATCTGAGGTGACAGATAGCGCTTCCCTGGAAGGCGGGCCAGGAAACCAGCGTTCCCTAGTCGCTGTCCCACTGCAATCCCTGTTTCCAGCATTTGCCTTCTAAAGTCAAGCTGATCTGGCACATCTTGTGACTCATTTCTGTACCACTTTGTAACAGAATGTCCATAAGTTTCACCCGTCATCTTTTTATTTATTTATTTTTACTGTCTCACACTAGCCTCCTTGGCTCTTAGCCTCCCCTACAAACTGAGCCCAATACAGGTTATCATCACTTCGTATTCTGAGCTTCTGTGGCTCTTGGTTCTGCCCACATGGCAGCACTCCCTGAGTCTGACCCAGTACCTGCTTGTCATCCTAAGAACACAGCACCGTTGTCTGATTTATCTGTTTTCCCAGCAACTGGTACATAGTAGGTGCTGGTATCTACCTACCAAAGAAACTAACTGTGGCTGATTTAAGCAAGAAAGGAATGTATTCAAAGGATGTTGAGTAGTTCCCTGAATCACTAGAAAGCCTGAAGATCCAAATTCTAGATCTTTGTGGCTAGAAACTGAGGCCCCAAAGAGCCCCCAGCATTCATCAGGAAAAACACTTCTTCCCTCTCCCTCCACTCTTTGGTAACAACTTCCCAGTTTAAAATCCAGGACAGCTCTCCAGACCTGTCTTCAGGGGAAGTGGGAAAGTAGATATCTAGCATTTTCAGCTTCTCACATGAGAGATGGCTTCTGGCCCAGCAAGACTTAAAAGGTAAAGAATTTCTACATAGGATAAGGTTCAAATGTAGGGCAGCCAAAATTAGAATATGGCAAATCATGACTGCACCAACTTCTCAGCATTGACTTCTTAGCATTCAGAACACACAAATTATCTGATGTTGTTTGGGCTTTTTTACTGCTCACTACAAGCACCAACTGGAAAATTACATGCTCGCTACCTGTTTACTGGAATAAATAAATGAACAATGAACCTAATGCCACCTAGTCTCTTTCTTCCTGGGTTCCCATGACATCCACATCGACTCCTTCTTTGCCCTGAACTTTGAAAGTGGCCCAGATTCACTGTGCCCTACAGAGTGGACACCAAGGACCACCAGCTGTGGGCACAGCAGCCATGCTCACTACGCTCACTGCCATCCCTTCAGCCTGGCTGGCACCAGCCCCAGGACTGCCTGGCTGCCCACTCTGGTTTTGTCATCTCTTTTCCATCATTCCCTTGCCCTTTGGACTTGATGACTGCATTTGGCTCACTTACTTTTTGACCCTGGGCACTTTGCAGTTTCTCAACAAGGGTGCAGAACAATTCTTTGTTGAGCAGAACTTCCCCATAGGTTGCAGGATTTTTAACATTCCTGACTGTTTTCATTAAATGTTAAGACTATCATACAGTCTTGGTGACAACCAAGCAATGGATACACCTTTCCAAACTGTCACTAGTTTGTGGTGGGAAGTGTGGGGATAGCATGATCCTCAGCTGAAGTCCTGGGAATAGAGTGTTCAAGTCTTCAAACACCAAAAATATAAATGAGGAATCAATGAAGGAAGATGGTTGTCCAAGCCCTTAGTCAGAGCTTTCCAGAGATACAGAGTGGGTGGATTTGCATAAGGAGGGATATTCTTGCTCCTATTGGGAGGGGAGGAGAAAGGAAAAGATGGAAGGAGGGAAGAAGGGAAGGAAAAGGAGGGAGGGAGGGAGGAAAAATACCAGGACACCTTTGTGGAATACTAAAGAAAGTCATGGGGCTTCCCTGGTGGCGCAGTGGTTGAGAGTCCGCCTGCCGATGCAGGGGACACGGGTGCGTGCCCCGGTCCGGGAAGATCCCACATGCCGCGGAGCGGCTGGGCCCGTGAGCCATGGCCGCTGAGCCTGCGAGTCTGGAGCCTGTGCTCCGCAACGGGAGAGGCCACAACAGTGAGAGGCCCACGTACCGCAAAAAAAAAAAAAAAAAAAAAAAAAAGAAAGTCATGAATTTGATAACACTGTGGCAAAAAGAGAAGGAATTAGAACGAATCGATGGGGCACAGGGACTGACTTTCTCCAAAAAAAGGAGCCAAAAATGAATCTTTCAGTAAAGTCACACACTATGGCTAATGAGAATAGAGGAAGACAAGCAGAACTAACAGAAGGTGATTTGCAAGATCACCTGAACCTTCCAAAGATTTGAAGAGTTTTCTTGGAAATGAAGTATTTTATTTTTTTGGATATAGATACAAAGAAAAATACTGAGAGAAGAGATATTGTCCTCAGTCCTGTCACATAGTAGGGCATGTAACTTGGTCTTTGTGGTTTATTAAAATCCCTGAGGGCTCCCCAGGAGATGTTATAAAATTCTCAAACTCTGGTCTTAGGCGCTGTCTCCCATTGGCAGGCCCCTTCCTTATTGGGATAAACAACCCAATACTGGTACTGACTGTGCACACACCTATCTGCCCTCACCATTCTTGTAAATGACATCGTAAATTTTTTAAATATTTAAAAAATTTAAAGTTACATTTTTAAAAATTCTAATTGTAATATTTGTTCACAGAAGAAAAATTTAGAAAACCTACATAAGGAAAAAGAGGAAATATAAATCACCCACTACCCAGAAATAATGATTGTTAACTTTTGCTGTATATGCTTACAGATATTTCCATGCATGTATGTGTGCCCATACACACAGACACATATCCTCATGATCATTCCGAGCACTATTTTGTAACCTGCTCTTTCTGGTGGTATCTTTTACATCAACCAACATAGCACAGAATGGTAACATTTTTAATGGCAATATAGAATTCCATTACATGATTGTACCATAACTTTCTTAATCAATATATTATATTTGACATGTAGGCTATTTCTAATTGTTTTGTTATTGTAAACAATGCTGTGATGATCATCCTTAGCTGAAACTTGTACATTCATAATTAGTTACTTAGGATAGTTTCCTAGAAGTGGTATTACTGGGTCAGAGACTTATCACCTTTGCAATTTTATGCATATTGCCAAATTACCTTCCAGAAAGCTTGCAACTATTTCTATACCCACAGCTTCTATAAGAGAATACGGTTGAGCCTTCCTTTGATCAACACTGTGTGACTTAGCCTTTGCCAGTTTGGTAGTGAAAATGATGTATAATGTTAATTTCAAATATTTCAAAGGAAATCCCCACTGTTTAAACAACCCAACACACATGGAATCCTAATTTCTAACTATATTTATCCTGTATTTATAACATCAGTTAGCATAGACACTTTGAAAACACTGGCCTAAAAATTATACCTAAATATACACACATTCAGTAACCAACTTTCAGGGTTATGAGATAGGTTTTTAATAGTAATTGCTGACATTTATGTTACTTTCTGAAGTTTAGGTTTTAACTTAAGTCATTAGATAAGCAAATTGACCATCACAGTTGTAGCTCACCTGGCTAGTTAATAAATCTGAATTTTTCTAAATCAAAAATTGAAAATTTATCCAAATAAGTAGAATGAAGGGGAGAAAAAGCACAAAAATACTCGATGAAATGATAACTGTATTCAGCAAGCAAACAAATAAGTTTGGCATTAGAAAACTTACTTTCTTCCCAGCTTTGTCCCTGATTTTCTGGCCTTTGGGAAGTTACTTAAATGTGTTCTAAAACAGAAAAGTAAAAATGAGTCCTGCATTCCTACTTTTCTCCACCCTAGGCCTCATTGCACATGCATTTTGTAAGAGTTTATTACAAACTATCTGCCAAGCACTTTGAACTTCTTGCAGAGGAGTGTTTATAAATAGAATTTTATCTTGTGGGGTCCTTCACTAGTTAAGTAAATGTCTCATGTTTCTTAAAAAAATATTACACAAGTGACTTAATAGGAGAGAAACAAAAGCTGCCCATTCCCATAACCTACTAGTTTCTGGAAAGCTTCCCTAAGATCGTCTCCTTTTATATATAACTAGAAACATTTATAATACTTCTCTGTGACAACTTTAACATTTCTCTTTTTTTCTCTCAAATTAAGATGCAACGCTATAAGAACCATTTTTCTGAGGAAAAATAAAATATAATAATAAAATTATATATCAGTTCTAAGACACTATTGATTCTAGAATTTACCTTCAATATAATGATAGCGTTATTAAGTAAAAAGGAACCATTATAATAAAAGTACACTTAGATTTTAAGTCTGGTTCTGAGTTTAGACACATTAAAATGAAATAGAGGAATACACATCACAGAATAGGGGAAATCTGGAAACAGTAATCATGGCTAGAAACTACTAGGCAGATACCATAATGCTGGGCACTGGGCTAAGTAACTTATGTGTGTTATTTATCCTTACAACGACCCCAGGTCCTTGTGGATAGCACCAAGCCCAGACTGGCTTAGAGCAGAGCATCTGACTCCCAGGTCCAGGGTCCCAGTCACTGGGCTCTCTGCCTCCCCAAGACGTCACTCACGTTTCAATTCTTAAACCACCACACTGCCCTTTATTTGGGTCGTCCTCAGCAAAAGTAGGATTTACAGGGACCAGCTTACTTGGTCTCAGATGGCCACTCCCTGGTCTGCTCTACTTCCTCTGCCCACCTACCTTTACCTCCCCTATTCCCACCAAGACTTTCTTGTTGGCTACAAAACAGTAGTAGAGGCAGGGCCTCTGTGAAATTGTAACGGCCGTGTGTACTATCTGAAAGGGAGCATTCTCTTTCTTAGAGTACATTACTTAGATGAATTTCAGATTAAACAAACCACATCTATGATTCTTTTTTTATTTCTTCATTCTGTTTATTTGTCCCTCTTCCAAAAATGACTTCCCCCCCTTCTATTTATATAAATGAAATCATTCAGTAAGTATTTATTAGGATCTACTCCAGGCAGTATTTATTGGGGTCTACTACTGTGTTTACAGGCACTGGGAATGAAGCAATGGGGAAAACAAAGGCACTTACACTTTCCTCAAGAATCTTACAATCTAGTGGGGGAATTAGAAATTAAATAAATAACTACAGGAATAAATTTATAAATCCAAATTGCAATCAGTGCTCTAAAAACCAACCAAGCCTGCAGTGCTTTACATGTCTTGTGACCAAGTATCTTAACCTTGTCAGGCAGATAGGGGAAAGTCTTCTTTGAGCAAATGACATTGAGTGACAGGCAGGGGTTACAGGCATGGAAGGTGGAGAAAAGACAACTCAGATGAGAGAGCAGCACTTCTGAGTGCCCCAAGATGGAAAAGAAGTAAATCTAAATCCTACATAGGTTCAAAGCTCAGCACAAATAAGGTCTTCTGAAAACTTTCTAAAAATTCCCCTCAGGTATTGTCTCCTACCACATCCTTTCTGCGAATTCTTCTAGCATTTTGTCACCTTTTCATAATCATAACAACAATCACATTTAATTAAGACTTACAATGTGTCATTCTCTTCTATAAGCGGTTTACCTATTTTTCTCATTTCTGCCTCACAACAAGTCTCTGAGGGAGTTACTGTTGTTAGCTCCATTTTACAGATGGAAAAATTAAACAGAGACTGTTAAATAAACTATCCCAGTTCCCGGTTAGTAAGTGGAGCAGTTGGGCTGGCACTCTTATTTATTTATTTTTGCTGTGTTGGGTCTTCGTTTCTGTGCGAGGGCTTTCTCTAGTTGTGGCAAGTGGGGGCCACTCTTCATTGCGGTGCAAGGGGCTCTCACTATTGTGTCCTCTCCCGTTGCGGAGCACAGGCTCCAGACACGCAGGCTCAGTAGTTGTGGCTCACGGGCCCAGTTGCTCCATGGCATGTGGGATCTTCCCAGACCAGGGCTCGAACCCCTGTCCCCTGCATTAGCGGTCAGACTCTCAACCACTGCGCCACCAGGGAAGCCCTGGGCTGGCACTCTTAATCGATACTTCATACAGCCTCTTCATATATGCTTTCCTCATTATTTTTGTACACGTCTTACTGCTTCTACTAGATGATAAAGTCTTAGAAAAAGGGACAGGGTAAGTGACTCATTCACTTATTCATTCACTCAGCCAACATTATTCCATGACTATTACTTGTCAGGTACTGTATACCTCTACACACCCACCCTAGTGCACTGAATGAATGACTGGTGAATGACCACAATGCACAACTCAGAGAGCCTTGTCTGGGGCAGGAGACGGAAGGTAGAAGCTTTACTGGGGTCAGGAGCAGCAAAGGAAGACTTCATATGTGTCATCGGAAGACACCTCTCATCATTCTTCTTGAGAAAGAAGGGCTCCTGAGGGCAACCAAGTATCTGACAACATGTTAGGTAGCTTCCTGTGTTACCTCGCTTCTGGTACAACAGCCATGTTTGTAGAGTTTGTCATCTCAATTGCATAAATAAAGAAACTCAACTTTAGAGAATATTTGTGACCTGCTGAAGCCATACAGCTAGGAAATGGCAAAGCAGGAGTTTGCCCGCAGCCTTGTCTCAGGCCAAAGTCTCCCTGCATGCAGCATCCCAGACTTGACTGTGGAGTCTCTCCTTGTTAAGCTGAAGAAGATCAAAGGCTTAAAAAGTTGGCCAGTCTCCAGACTACAGTTTATATTGATAAAACGATCAGAACACACACACACACACACACATACATGCGGAAATGATTACCAACCAGGTCAGAAAAAAGGGTTATCTTGAGAAAAAAGACATGGGTGTGTTAGAAAGGAACACGCAGCAAGCTTCTGAGGTGCTAGCAATGTTCTAGTCCTTGCCCAAGTAGCGATTACATGAGCAATCACTTTATAATTCATTGGTATAAATTTGTGTGGTGCACTTTTCTGTGTGTCATAGGTCACAATGAAAAAGTTTTCAAAGAAAAGTCTCACCATTTCTTGCAGCAAAATACAGCCTGCAATAGATTATAGAGGCAGGTGGTCCTGGTGAGAGAGGCATTTACACTGAGCTGCTTTTCAGCAAAATCCAAAGGGACAAATTCTTGAGAGAATGGCCCAGATGAGATGAAGTCATCTTCTCCCGAGCCTGGGTTGTAGGCCCCAGGTTGCTCACTTTGGTCCCTATACGAGCCCAATGCAAGAGCAGAGCACACAGAGGCCAGATGATGTTTCCAGCCTGGGGTCATGGAGGGAGTGGGGCTTTACTGTAAGAGACTATCCCTCTGGAAATTCACCAAGAATAGCTAAAGGACACAGGGCAAAGTTACAGTCTGCAGGCAACTGCTTGCGCAAGTAACATCATTACATTCCCTAGTCTGCTGCCCCTTGAGCCACTGCCCTGGGGGCTGGCATGCAAGAGCCTCTGTTCCTCCATTCACGTAAGATAGCAGGGGTTGGGAAGCCAAGAGTGTGAAAGGCCCAGGACTCTACAAGAAGAAGCCCATGGTAGACAGATGGTCCAGTCCAGAGTATGACCCACAGAGAAGATTTTGAGAACAATTGCTCAAATACAATTGAGCCTTGCCACAGGTCTCCATTTTCTATTTTTTTCCCTCATATTTCTGGCTAATTATTTTAGGTGCAGTGGGTCTATTCTGATTTTCCCAAAGCAATATTTTAGCTATAGAACATCTGTCACCTTGAGAGCCCGAGTGGAACTGTTCATCATTTTGTAAGAAAATTCTAATATATCAGATATTGATCCTGTTTGTGAGTACCTAAAATGTGCAGAGTGCACCAAATTCAAAGGAATACAGCCCACAACACCACACACATACACACAACTTGTTCTAACTGTGCCATATGACATACTATATGACATGTGTGTCCCAAAAGGATTCTCATCAACTGTTTTAATTTCTTTTTGCTATTTTTTTAATATATATAAATTTATTTATTTATTTATTTTTGGCTGCGTTGGGTCTTCGTTGCTGCACGCAGGCTTTCTCTAGTTGCTGCAAGTGGGGGCTACTCTTCGTTGTGGTGCATGGGCTTCTTATTGCAGTGGCTTCTCTCTGTTGCAGAGCACGGACTCTAGGCGCACGGGCTCAGTAGTTGTGGCTCACAGGCTCTAGAGAGCAGGCTCAGTAGTAGTGGCCCATGGGCTCAGTTGCTCCACGGCATGTGGGATCTTCCTGGACCAGAGCTTGAACCCATGTCCCCCACGTTGGCAGGCAGATTCCTAGCCACTGCACCACCAGGGAAGTCTCTGTTATTTTTTTTTCATTTTAATCCATTTTTGTAATTGCTGACAATGTATTCATCTAACAAGCAGCATTTCAAATTTTTTTTAGAAACAGCATTGATGCTGAATTTCCCTACTCTCTTGACTACCTTAAAAATCACGTAAGTTACTGGCTGTGTGTAAATTATGCAGAGGGCTGTCACTTCATAACCATGAGACCTGGGCAAGTAATTTAGCCTCTCTTTGCCTCAGTTTCATCATCTATAAATAGGAGCAGTAATGCATGGCTCACAGGACTGCAGAAGAATTCAGTGAGATAACGTATGTAAAGCAGATAGCACAGTGCTTGGCAAACAAAGGTGGTTAATAAATGTCAGTCCTCTCTCCTTTCCCCTCAGTTTATTAAGGTCTCTGGAGGATATAGCAAATAAACACAAATGACACGGCACAACCTGTGGATTAAAAATATGATGTTCAAAGGCATAGGGTGTTTTCTTCTCTAAAACAACCACTGTACATCCAAGAATAGCTCTGTTTATGACTGTGTATTTTTATCCATCTGGGTTCACTCAACCCTCAACCTCACCGTATCAGTTAGTCTTTCATATGAGGTTTAAAATTCATTTCTCCCGAGGATGTCTTCCCAAGGCATTTCAGCTCATGGTGATCTCTCACTTTCTAAAATTCCCCCTCTGAATACATTTAACAGTACCTTATGTGTATGTGTGTGTGTGTGTGTGTGTGTGTGTGTGTGTGTGTGTGTGTGTGTATAATTTGTGTATATTACAATTTTTCTTAATCCAACTGTAAACCTCTAAAGCAAGGACTGTAACCAATTCCCCTTTGTATTCTCAGAGCCCAACACAGTGCCCTGCATTCAGGCAGCTGTTAAATATATGCTTGTTGGTTAATCAACTGATTTATTGATTGATAGATAGACAATGACTTAACTCCTCTGTTGTAACTGTGTAACAGGCCTGTACAATCTAAAGTTCATACAGGGAGCAGCAGATTCCCAAGGAACCCAACTACCAATTCCCCAACAGCCTCCCAAATGGTAACCCTTGGAGTAGTTGCAGAGGAATCATTCAGGATCTATGAATTAAGCCAGTCTGAGATCTATCCACTGCTCCCCTAGCTAAGCAATGAGCAGTGATTCTTCTCCACTGGAAACAAAAAACATTTGTCCAGTTTAGCAAATGTCAGCACGGCAGCATGAAGAACAGAAAATCAAGTGCCATTTCCATGAAGCGAAGTTACTGGGCCAAGAGCAGATGCATCCATTGGCATCAGGCAAGGTCCATTATGCAAGCAGCGGTAATACCAGAGATCAAGAGCAGACAAAGATCAAGCTTTCAAGCCTGGTATAAAGGCCCATCTATTGTCTCTGGCAGACAGTGCCAGAGATAGAGTATCCTGGAGACACAATGTAAGGCAAGCTGAAAATGCATGTGCCAAACAAAAACGAAAGCGAGGCTGCACAATGATAAGTACTGAAGGAGCAGCTGGTCCCGATGGCACCAGACTGTGTCTTTCAGACCATGTCATCAACACTTGTCCATATAGTAAACATTTTCTGAAGAGGTGCCTGTCAGCTTCCATTTATTTATAAACAAGTGAATGAATAGCATCCAACTTACACATTTTTCATGGTCTTTTTTTTTTCCTTTAAATTCCGAAACCAGATGAGAAAGGACACCACATAGCAAAGTGATAACACAACGAGAATGCAGCTCTGTCCTGGAAGGAGAGCTGACGATTGACAGATGACACACGTTGAGACAATGGAACAAGGCAGTTGCAGACAACTGTTGCAACAAAAGGAGGTCAAGTCTTATTCTTTTCTCCTGCCAGGACACAAAGCGTTGGTCACAACTTTTCTTTAAAAAAGAAGAAGAAGAAGAATGCATTCCTAAATCAAGACTTCCCAGGGCAGTGGGGACAATCCCAGCACTCCTTAGCTACACTATCTTGGTTGGTGGACAAATATTTCTGACCTTTTATGCTGAACTTGCAATCTTCTTAGGCAGAGCTGCCACTCTAAGAAAGTCCTTTTAAATGCAAATTAGCCATAGTCATCTCATTTCATCCATCTCTTCTTGGAAATATCAAAATGACAGTGAAAAGATAAAGCTATACACATGCAGAATCATCCTTTACAGAGGTCTGTAGAGTTCAATGGTCACTAAGTTTCTTGTCAATAAAAATGACATTGGAATTCTTCTCTCCTTACCACCTCCTTCTTTACAAAGCAAAATATAAAAATAGATGAATTGAGTCAAATCCATCTCAGGCCAGAGGATGAACTGGAAACAATACAAAGATATAGAATATTAAATAAATGCACCTTCTTTGAAACCAGTGATGACAATTCCTAGGACCAATTCAAATGGAACTTCTTTTTACAGAGTTTCATGGTGCACAAAAATTGGCCTGCCGGCCAACTGTACGCTGTAGAAGCTACAATGAGCCATAGTTATGCCTTGTTTGGAGTACTGCAGTAGAGTCCACAGGGTAGACTGCCAGACATTTAAACAGAAAATCTCTTGTGATACCCAGAAGATCCCTATAATGCACCTGGAATTTCTCAGGACATTTCAAAGACTTCATTCACTCGAGACCACAGATCTAGAAGGAAGCCTGTAGAAATACCATTGACTTCCACTGCCTGATGGCTATCTCAGCATGTAAGAGACCACTCTTCTTGCAGTGGGACAGTCCCGATGTACCATCCCTCAAGTAATAATAGAATTTTGAATAAACACACAGCTGCCTTACCCTAAGATGGAATAATTCTGAGGTGCCTGGTCTATACCATCTCCCAGAAACCCTAGAGGGGTTGAATCCCATTTGCCCACGGCGGTCATCTCATCTCTATATATTCTTTATTGGGTGTATTTCCTTCACTGTTTCACTTGCCTAACAACATTTCCTAGGATCACATTCCAAATAATCAGCTTGCATTTAAATATTTTCTGAGATTTGCTTCTGAAAAATCTAAACTTAAATAATCATAGAAACTCGTGCCTGGATGGAACCCATCTAAAAACCCAGATCCCAAGAGCCAGACCTAGAAAGAGTATGAGCCCAGAAACATTCCCTCATTTTAACAATGCTTAATGAGGGTAACACACTGAGATTTCAATGCTCAAGATTCCAAGCAGGTCTTCAACATCTCCCTCCTGGGATTTTGTAGTAATCATCTAAGTGGTCTCCCTTTTTCCCGACTTGCTTCATTTCTCCCCACTATCCCTCCTATAACCATTTTCCACACAATGGTCATGGAGCTCCACTGCGTAAAGTTCTTCAATGTTTCCCTATTACTCTCATGATGAGTCCGATCTCCTTACAATAACACACAAGATCCTTGATTATCTGGTCATTCTTACCTACCTCTCCTGCCTCATTTTTTACCACTTCCCAGTACCTTGGCCGTACTAAATAGCTTACACTTCCTGACTCAAGAATACTGTATTTCCTTAATCTGAAATCCCTTCCTTCCACACACCTACTTGCTGAAGCCCGATTCCTCCTTCAAAACTCTGATTCGGAGATGGAAAGGATTGGGAAGCCATATCTACTCTCTTGCTGCCTATCCCTCTAAACGGTATCTCTGATCCATCCATTTCCCTTCATGTCTACCCACCACCCTAGTCAGATCCTTCTATCTTACCCTCTCATAAAACCATGTACCTTCCTTTATTGCATCTGCCTGAATTTTAGGGTTTTTTTTATATGTGAGATTAATTGATTAATGTCCGTATCCTTCTACAGGTGGTAAATTCCTGTGAGAACAAGACCAGGTCTACTTTTACTCACAATGGAGGTCTTGGTACCGGACATGTCATGTGGTAAGCATTCATTAAATACTTGTGAATGCAATTTGTAAATCACTCCTATTTAAAAAATTTTACCTTGAAATCATATATGTCATTTCATACCTAACCCTCTGCTTCCCTGTATAGTCATGGTTCTCCAGAGAAAAAGAAGCAATGAAATACACTGAGAGACCTGTAAGAGGAGACCTTATAGGAATTGGCTGGTGCAGTTATGGAATCCAAGAAGTCCCATGATTTGCTGTCTGCAACCTGGAGAACTGGCAAATCTGGTGGTATCATTTGGTCTGAGTCTGATGGCCGGAGAATTGGGAAAGCTGATGGTTGAATTCTTGGTCTAAGTTCAAAAGCCCAAGAACCAGAAGCACCAATGTCTGAGGGCAGGAGAAGATGGATGTCTCAGCTGAAGCAGAGAGAGTGAATTTACCCTTCTACTGCCTTTTTGTTCTATTCAGGGCCTCACTGGATTAGATGATGGATGTCCACCTGCATTGGTGAGGGTGATCTTCTTTACTCCATATACTGATTCAAATGTTAATCTCTTCTAGAGATATCCTTACAATCACAACCTGAAATGATGTTTTACCAGCTATCTGGGCATCCCTTAGCCCAAACTGACACATAAAATTTACCATCACACACTGTGTAGTAACTTTTTGCTCACATGTCAATTTCTACCACGTAATTGTGATCTTGGGGGTCCCAAGGCCTTCATACAGTGCTCTGCAAGAACTTACCATTATTGAGCTCTTCTCCTGAATTAAGATTTCTGAAAGTCTAAGATTATAATACACAGAGAAGGAAGTTCATCAGGCAGGCTTTGGAGGTTGGATAAGATTTCAATTGGTAAAGATGATGGCTTGAAAAATTACTTGAATACATGGGGAAATACAGGTGAAAGCAATTTGTATAGGAAATAATACGTTGTCACTCTGATTGGAAAGTGATTGGAGGGTGTGCAATGGAAAAATGTAGCTAATGTGTTGAGTGCTTATTATATGCCAGGCACTATTATAAACATTTTACATATAATACTTTTTAAAAATAATGAAAGATAAGCTAGAATAATAAGTAAGGTTCAAATGCAGAAGGCTTTGAATATCACCTATGGAATTATTCTTTATCTGGTTATTGATGGAGATTCATTAAAGATTGATATGTATGACATATCTGACATCTCAAAGCCATTCTGTAGGAATATTAAGCTGGTAAAAGTAGGCAAGAAATCTAGAAGAGGGACTTCCCTGGTAGTCCAGTGGTTAAGAATCCGCCTTCCAATGCAGTGGACATGGGTTCGATCCCTGGTCAAGGAACTAAGATTCTACATGCAACTAAGCCCATGCACTCTAGAGTCGGTGCGCCACAACTAGAGAGAAGCCCACGTGCCGCAACTAAGACCAGACATGGCCAAATTAATTAATTATTTTTTTAATGTTTTAAAGAAAGAAATCTAGAAGAGGAAAAAGTTCAGGGTACAGAGACTGCATAGGTCATCTCTAGAGATATCTATGAGAATTTTCAAAGAGAGACCCATAAGACATGGGTCTTTTAGATGGCATGAGAAACAAGAAGGAATACAGAATCAGTCCACAGACTTGATCATGAATGGTTAACCAAAGGATTAGGAAGTACTGGGTTGGCTAAAGGTTCACTCAGTTTTTTCCATAGGATGGCTCTAGTAGCACTTAGTTGTCTTTAACTTCATTCAAAACAATTTTGTTAGATTTCATGCGACAGCTGTCATATCAGCATATGTTTAAAAAAGGACTTATCAAAATTGATGAATTTTTGTGTAGCTATTTTAATATTGAAGAAGGAAGGAAAAAAGCAACATTTTCAGCATATTATGCTTTATTCTTTCAAGAAAGGTAAAAACACAACTGAAATGCAAAAAAAAAGATTTGTGCAGTGTATGGAAAAGGTACTGTAACTGATCAAATATGTCAAAAGTCATTTGCAAAGCTTCATGCTGGAGATTTCTTGATAGACGATGCTTCATGTTTGGGCAGACCAGCTGAAGTTGATAGCAACCAAATCTAGACATTAACTGAGAACAATCAATGTTATACCACATGGGAGATAGCTGGCATACTCAAAATATCCAAATCAAGCACTGAAAATCATTTGCACCAGGATGGTTATATTAATTGCTTTGATGTTTGGGTTCCACATAAGTTAAGTGAAAAAAACCTTCCTGACCATATTTCTGCATGTAATTCTCTACTTAAACGTAATAAAAATGTTCTGATTTTTAAACAAATTGTGACGGGTGATGAAAAGTGGAAACTGTACAAGAATGCGGAATGGAAGAGATGGTGGGGCAAGCGAAATGAACCACGAACAACCACACCAAAGGTCGGTCTTCATCCAAAGAAGGTGATGTTGTGTATATGGTAGGATTGGAAGGGAGTCCTCTATTATGAGCTCCTTCCAGAAAACCAAACAATTAATTGCAACAAGTACTGCTCCCAATCAGACCAACTAAAAATGGCACTCGAAAAAAGGCACCCAGAATTAGCCAACAAAAAACACATAACCTTCCATCATGATAACACAAGACCACATGCTTCTTTGATGACCACACAAAAACTGTTACAGCTTGGTTAGAAAGTTCTGATTCATCCTCCATATTCACCTTCAGATTTCCATTTAGTTGGGTCTTAACAACATTCTCTTAATGGAAAAAATTTCAATTCCCTGCAAGACTGTAAAAGGCACCTGGAATAGTTCTTTGCTCAAAAAGATAAAAAGTTTTGGGAAGACTGAATAATGAAGTTGCCTGAAAAATGGCAAAAGGTAGTGGAAGAAAAGGGTGAACAGGAGAGGAACCAACATGGCGGAGTAGAAGAACGTGCTCTCACTCCCTCTTGTGAGAACACCAGAATCACAATGAGCGGCTGGATAGTCATCAACAAGAAGACACTGGAACTCACCAAAAAAGATACCCCACAACCAAAGACAAAGGAGAAGTCACAATGAGATGGTAGGAGGGGTGCAATCACAGTAAAATCAAATCCCATAACTGCTGGGTGGGTGACTCACAGACTGGAGAACACTTATACCACAGAAGTCCACCCACTAGGGTGAAGGTTCTGAGCCCCACATCAGGCTTCCCAATCTGGGAGTCAGCAATGGGAAGAGGAATTCCTAGAGAATCAGAATTTGAAGCCTAGTGGGATTTGATTGCAGGCCTTCGACAGGACTGGGGAAAACAGAGACTCCCATCTTGGAGAGCACACACAAACTACTGTGTGCATCAGGACCCAGTGGAAGGAGCAGTGACTGCAGGGAAGACTGAACCAGGCCTACCTGCTAGTGTTGGAGGGTCTCCTGCAGAGGCAGGGGGTAACTGTGGCTCACCGAGGGGATAAGAACACTGGTAGCAGAAGTTCTGGGAAGTGCTCCTTGGCATGAGCCCTCCCAGCATTCACCATTAGCCCCACCAAAGAGCTGGGTAGGCTCCAGTGTTGGGTTGCCTTAGGCCAAACAACCAACAGGGAGAGAACCCAGCCCCACTGATCAGTAGACAAGCTGATTAAAGTTTTACTAAGATCTGCCTATCAGGGCAACAGTCAGCTCTACTCACCACCAGTCCCTCCCATCAGGAAATTACACAAGCCTCTTAGATAGCCTCATTCACCAGAGCGTAGAAAGCGAAAGCAAGAAGAACTACAATCCTGCAGCCTGTGGAACAAAAACCACATTCACAGAAAGACAGACAAGATGAAAAGGCAGAGGGCTATGTACCAGATGAAAGAACAAGATAAAACCCCAGAAAAACAACTAAATGCAGTGGAGATAGGCAATCTTCCAGAAAAATAATTCAGAATAATGATAGTGAAGATGAGCCACAACCTCGGAAAAAGAATGGAGGCAAAGATCGAGAAGATGCAAGAAATGTTTAACAAAGACCTAGAAGAATTAAAGAACAAAGAAACAGAGATGAACAATACAATAACTGAAATGAAAACTACACTACAAGGAATCAATAGCAGAATAACTGAGGCAGAAGAACGGAAAAATGACCTGGAAGACAAAATGGTGGAATTCACAGCTGTGGAACAGAAAAAAGAAAAAAGAATGAAAAGAAATGAAGACAGCCTGAGACCTCTGGGACTACATTAAACGCAACAACATTCGCATTACAGGGATCCCAGAACAAGAAGAGAGAAAGGACCCGAGAAAATATGTGAAGAGATTATAATTGAAAACTTCCCTAACATGGGAAAGGAAATAGCCACCCAAACCAGAAAGCACAAAGAGTCCCATACAGGATAAACCCAAGGAGAAACACAACAAGACACACAGTAAACAAACTGTCAAAAATTAAAGACAAAGAAAAATTATTGAAAGCAGCAAGGGAAAAATGACAAATAACATACAGGGGAACTCCCATAAGGTTAACAGCTGATTTCTCAGCAGAAACTCTACAAGCCAGAAAGCAATGGCATGATGTACTTAAAATGATGAAAAGAAAGAACCTACAACCAAGATTACTCTGCCCGGCAAGGATCTCATTCAGATTCCATGGAGAAATCAAAAGCTTTACAGACATGCAAAAGCTAAGAGAATTCAGCATCACCAAACCAGCTCTACAACAAATGCTAAAGGAAATTCTCGAAGTGGAAAACTCAAGAGAAAAAAAGGACCTAAAAAAACAAACCCAAAACAATTAAGAAAATGGTCACAGGGACATACATATCAATAATTACCTTAAAGGTGAATGGATTAAATGCTCCAACCAAAAGACACAGGCTCTCTGAATGGATACAAAAACAAGACACATAGATATGCTGTCTACAAGAGACCCACTTCAGACCTAGGGACACATACAGACTGAAAGTGAGGGGACGGAAAAAGATATTCCATGAAAATGAAAATCAAAAGAAAGCTGCAGTAGCAATACTCATATCAGATAAAATAGACTTTAAAATAAAGAATGCTACAAGAGTCAAAGAAGAACACTACATAATGATCAAGGGACCAATCCAAGAAGAAGATATAACAATTATAAATATATATGCACCCAACATAGGAGCAGCCCAATACATAAGGCAACTGCTAAGAGCTATAAAAGAGGAAATCGACAGTAACACAATAATAGTGGGGGACTGTAACACCTCAATTACACCACTGGACAGATCATCCAAAATGAAAATAAATAAGGAAACAGAAGCTTTAAATGACACAATAGACCAGATAGATTTAATTGATATTTATAGGACAATCCATCCAAAAACAGCAGATTACACTTTCTTCTCAAGTGTGCACGGAACATTCTCCAGGATAGATCACATCTTGGGTCACAAATCTAGCCTCAGGAAATTTAGGAAAATTGAAATCATATCAACCATCTTTTCTGACCACAGTGCTATAAGACTAGAAATGAATTACAGGGGAAAAAACGTAAAAAACACAAAAACATGGAGTCTAAACAATACGTTACTAAATAACCAAGAGATCACTGAAGAAATCAAAGAGGAAATCAAAAAATACCTAGAGACAAATGACAATGAAAACACGATGATCCAAAACCTATGGGATGCAGCAAAAGCAGTTCTAAGAGGGAAGTTTATAGCTATACAAGCCTACCTCAAGAAACAAGAAAAATCTCAAATAAGGAATCTAACCTTACACCTAAAGGAAGTAGAGAAAGAAGAACAAACAAAACACAAAGTTAGCAGGAGAGAAATCATAAAGATCAGAGCAGGAATAAATGAAATAGAAACAAAGAAAACAACAACAAAGATCAATAAAACTAAAAGCTGGTTCTTTGAGACGATAAACAAAATTGATAAACCATTAGCCAGACACATCAAGAAAAAGAGAGAGAAGACTCAAATCAATAAAATTAGAAATGAAAAAGGAGAAGTTACAACAGATACTGCAGAAATACAAAGCATCCTAAGAGACTACTACAAGCAACTCTATGCCAACAAAATGGACAACCTGGAAGAAATGGACAAATTCTTAGAAAGGTATAACCTTCCAAGACTGAACCAGGAAGAAATAGAAAATATGAACAGACCAATCACAAGTAATGAAATTGAAACTGTGATTTAAAATCTTCCAACAAACAAAAGTCCAGGACCAGATGGCTTCACAGGTGAATTCTATCAAACATTTAGAGAAGAGCTAACACCCATCCTTCTCAAACTCTTCCAAAAAATTGCAGAGGAAGGAACACTCCCAAACTCATTCTATGAGGCCACCATCACGCTGATACCAAAACCAGACAAAGATACTAGAGAAAAAGAAAATTACAGACCAATATCACTGATGAATACAGATGCAAAAATCCTCAACAGAATACTTGGAAACAGAATCCAACAACACATTAAAAGGATCATACACCATGATCAAGTGGGATTTATCCCAGGGATGCAAAGATTCTTCAGTATATCAATCAATGTGATACACCATATTAACAAACTGAAGAATAAAAACCATATGATCATCTAAATAGATGCAGAAAAAGCTTTTGACAAAATTTAACACCCATTTATGATAGAAACTCTCCAGAAAGTGGGCATAGAGGGAACCTACCTCAACATAATAAAGGCCATATACGACAAACCCACAGCAAACATCATTCTCAATGGTGAAAAACTGAAAGCATTTCTTCTAAGATCAGGAACAAGACAAGGATGTTCACTCTCACCTCTATTATTCAACAGAGTTTTGGAAGTCCTAGCCACGGCAATCAGAGAAGAAAGAGAAATAAAAGGAATACATATTGGAAAAGAAGAAGTAAAACTGTCACTGTTTGCAGATGACAGGATACTATACATAGAGAATCCTAAAGATGCCACCAGAAAACTACTAGAGCTAATCAATGAATATGGTAAAGTTGCAGGATACAAAATTAATGCACAGAAATCTCTGGCATTCCTATACACTAATGATGAAAAATCTGAAAGAGAAATTAAGGAAACACTCCCATTTACCACTGCAACAAAAAGAATAAAATACCTAGGAATAAACCTACCTAGGGACACAGAAGACCTGTATGCAGAAAAGTGTAAGACGCTGATGAAAGAAATTAAAGATGATACCAACAGATGGAGAGATATAACATGTTCTTGGATTGAAGAATCAATATTGTGAAAATGACTATACTACACAAAGCAATGTACAGATTCAATGCAATCCCTATCAAATTACCAATGGCATTTTTTACAGAACTAGAACAAAAACTCTTAAAATTTGTATGGAGACACAAAAGACCCTGAATAGCCAAAGCAGTCTTGAGGGGAAAAAAACGGAACTGGAGGAATCAGACTCCCTGACTTCAGACTATACTACAAAGCTACAGTAATGAAGACAATATGGTACTGGCACAAAAACAGAAACATAGATCAATGGAACAAGATTGAAAGCCCAGAGATAAACCCACGCACCTATGGTCAACTAATCTATGACAAAGGAAGCAAGGATATACAATGGAGAAAAGACAGTGTCTTCAATAAGTGGTGCTGGGAAAACTGGACAGCTCCATGTAAAAGAATGAAATTAGAACACTCCCTAACACTATACACAAAGATAAACTCAATATGGATTAGAGACCTAAATGTAAGACTGGACACTATAAAACTCTTAGAGGAAAACATAGGAAGAACATTCTTTGACATAAATCACAGCAAGATCTTTTTTGATCCATCTCCTAGAGTAATGGAAATAAAAACAAAATAAACAAATGGGACCTAATGAAACTTGAAAGCTTTTGCACAGCAAGGGAAACCATAAACAAGACGAAAAGACAACCCTCAGAATGGGAGAAAATATTTGCAAACAAATCAACGGACAAAGGATTAACCTCCAAAATATATAAACAGCTCGTGTAGCTCAATATTAAAGAAACAAATAACCCAATCAAAAAATGGGCAGAAGACCTAAATAGATGATTCTCCAAACAAGACATACAGATGGCCAAGAAGCCCATGAAAAGCTGCTCAACATCACTAATTATTAGAGAAATGAAAATCAAAACCACAATGAGGTATCACCTCACACCAGCTAGAATGGGCATCATCAGAAAACCTACAAACAACAAATGCTGGAGAGGGTGTGGAGAAAAGGGAACCCTCTTGCACTGTTGGTGGGAATGTAAATTGATACAGCCACTATGGAGGACCGTATGGATGCTCCTTAAAAACCTAAAAATAGAATTACCATATGATCCAGCAATCCCACTACTGGGCATATACCCAGAGAATACCATAATTCAAAAAGACACATGCACCCCAATGTTCATTGCACCACTATTTACAATAGCCAGGTCACAGACCAACCTGAATGCCCATCAACAGACGAATGGGTAAAGAAGTTTTGGTACATATATCCAATGGAATATTACTCAGCCATAAAAAGGAACAAAATTGAGTCATTTGTTGAGATGTGGATGGGTCTAGAGACTGTCATACAGAGTGAAGTAAGTCAGAAAGAGAAAAACAAATATCATATATTAACGCATGTATGTGGAACCTAGAAAAATGGTACAGATGAACCGCTTTGCAGGGCAGAAGTCGAGACACAGATGTAGAGAACGTATAGACACCAAGGGGGGAAAGTGGTGGGGGGTTGGGGGTGGTCGTGTGCTGAACTGGGCGATTGGGATTGACATGTATATCCTGATGTGTATAAAATTGATGACTAATAAGAACTTGCTGTATAAAAATAAATAAATAAAATTAAATTAAAAAATTAAAAATTTTTTTAAAAGGGTGAGTACATTGTTCAATAAAGTTCCTGGTGAAAATGAAAAATGTGTCTCTGATTTTTACTTAAAAATGGAAGCCACTTTTTGGCCAACCCAATATTAAGAATGAAAAGGTGTGGAATGGCTAAATAAATTATGGCAAATCCAATTTGACGTTATTAGATGATTCAATAAGTAGCGTGTCTACTGTATGCACAATTCAATTGAAAAATAAGGCAAATGAATAAAAACAGATTAGAGACCAAATATTATCTTTATTATTGATGAAGCTGATATTGGATAAAGTGGTTTCTATTTGAATAAGAAAGGCAAGTGGACTGTTTCATAATAAGGCTCAGAATTAGACAGACTGCCCATTTTGCAATGCTGGTCTAGGGAGACGATCTCGTAGAAAGTATATGAGCCCTGTAGGCAGCTGGTTCCCAAAGAGAAAGAAAAGAGAAAAGGGCATGCCCACTCTCTCCTGTAACCTCACCAATCATTTCATGTCATTCCATTTCCCCTGGGGCCAAGTTAGTGAGGGGGTGGAGAAGGCAAGTTCTTATGCTAATGGAGCTCACTCATTAGCATAAGAGTGGAAGGGCACACCGAATGTGAAGAATAAATAACCCTCCCTAACAGTTTAAACCAGGGTTTGGCAAACTACAGCCCATGGGCCAAATCTTGCCCATCCGTGTTTTTATGCAGCCCCAAGCTAAGAAGAATGGCTTTTATATTCTTAAATGGTTGAAAGTATCAGAAGGATGATATTTCATGACATTTAAAAATTATACAATATTCAAATTTTAATGTAAATAAGTTAGGTTTTATTGGAACACAGGTATATGCATTCACTTATGTATTATCCGTGGCTACTTTCATGCTACACCAGTGGTCCCCAACCTTTCTGGCACCAGGGACCGATTTCGTGGTAGACAATTTTTCCACGGACGGTGGGGCGGGGGGATGGTTCAGGAGGTAATGCGAGCAATGGGGAGCAGCCAATGAAGCTTCGCTTGCTCGCCCACTGCTCACCGCCTGCTGCGTGGCCCAGTTCCTAACAGGCCGCGGATCAGCACTGGTCTGCGGTCTGGGGGTTGGGGACCCCTGTGCTACATGGCAGGGCTGAGTAGTTAGGACAGAGACTGTAAGGGATGACAACATAAAAATATTTACTCCCTAATCTTTAAAAGAAAAAGTTTGTGACCCCTGATTTATACTATTGAATTCTATGCAGCCATCAAAACAGAGAGAGAGAACTATATACTGACCTGGATGGCAGCCCACCATTTTCCACAACGAACAAAATGTAAGTTGCAAAGCATTCAATATAGTATAAGCCTATTTTATTAAAGATGCATATACAGCTAGATAGATATTTACATATGTACCTAACAATCCTGACCAAACTTGGTGAGTGGAAAGGAATGGGGAAGAAAGAGGAGGGCTCAAGACATTTTACACTTTGTATTATTTTAAATTTTTCACAATGACCATTATTATTTTCATATATATGCAAAACAAAAAGATAAACATAACATGAACACAGTGATGGCTTAGGCTGCAAACAAGTCAAATGAGTGAAAACTTGGAAATGACTGTGTGACAATCACAGTATCTCAGGATTCAGAAGCACCCTGGTGTAAGAGCTCAGTTGATGCTTGAATCGATTCTACAACAACCTAACTTGAGTTTGAATACCTCCAGCAGCAGGAAACTTGCTGTTACCCACAGCGACCCATTTCATCTCTGGATAATTCCAGTGATAATAAAACTCACCCTGATTTGTATTAAAATTTTACCTCACTGTAGCTTTTACTTGTTGATTCAAATTCTCCATTACTTTATAAGAAAAGTAATCTGTCCCTCATCTGAGAGCCCTGTATGTGAACACAAGTTACATGGCAAACTTGAGTCCTTTCTCCAAACTAAATATCCCTCTGTCCTTCAACCATTCAACATGTGGTGTTAAAAGAATGGGAAGAGCTTAAAAGTCATACATCATGAAATAGAAAGGATAAGTATAAAATATATCCTTTTTGAAAACTTTTAGCAGTCATTGTTAGTTCAGCTGCTATGAGTTCAAGCTGGTATCTTGAGAAAGAGAACTAAAATTTCAAGAGGAAACAGATATTGTGAGTAAAAGGGGATAAGTGAGCATACACCTACCTAGAGGAAGTGATGTCAGTGGGAAAGGATTTGGGATAAGCAATGGAGGTGACCTCCAATCCAGGCAGAGGGAAGAGGAGAGATGCTGAATAGAAGAGTGAGAAGGCAGAAGACTTTGAGGAGGAAATAAATAAGGTGATTTCAAACAAATCTTCCCAGGAAAACAGGTGAGCAGGTGTTCTCCCATGAGAGAAGGAGGCCAGCAATGTGTGATGAACGGGGTGGAAGAAGGAACAAGAAAAAGTGAGGAGTACGTTGTTGAGTTGAAAACTCACGTATTACGGTGGTTGCCAAAGAAACAGAAGAAGGAATCAACAGGTGTTAAATAGAAAGAATACTTAGGGACTTCCCTGGTGGTCCAGTTGTTGAGACTTCGCCTTCCCATGCAGGGGGTGTGGGTTTGATCCCTGGTTGGGAAGCTAAGATCTCACATGCCTCGCGGCCATAAAACCAAAACATAAAACAGAAGCAATATTTTAACAAATTCAATAAAGACCTTAAACCTGGTCCACATCAAAAAAAATCTTAAAAATATATATATATTTTAAATAAAACATAGGAAGAATACTTAGCTTTGGTGAGGGCTGAGGGTAGGAAGGAGCAGACAGGTCTCAAGATTTAGTGAGTTTTTCCAAAAGCATTTAACAACTCAAGGTTAATGAGTTAACCCACTTCATCCTCTCCCCATCCACTCTCCCACCGCCCCCCAAATGCAGGACCCAGAGTGACGCACTATTTTGCCAGCAGGAGATTGAGAGGCCCATTGCAGGAAGACAGCAGTGGCTCTTTGTCCTCAGTTACAAGGGAGTGTGCCTTTGTGTGTGTAGACCCTCAAGTTTATGTCCCAGAAGAAACACTATATTCTATGGGCTTATTAAAGAATCTTAACACCTTTCAAAATTGCCCAAGCCATACTAAAAGCCCAGTACTCAACAATGGGAACTGCTTGACCTAATCAATCAGAAATCATGGAAAATATATTAAAAGTGCTACCTTTTCATGCACTTAACATAATGCTTTTGAATTTCCCGTGGCATCCCAGTGGATTACTGTGAATTACTTTGCAGGCACAAAATTCTGTTTGTTTTCTCTCCCACCCTAGACTGTAATCTTTGAAAAACGTATTTATCAAGAGCCAAAGTGACTTGTTTCTCCACCCGCCTTCTCTGGAGGTGCATGTAACAGCATGTAGAAAGCCCAGTGTTTAAAGAGCTGGGACATTAGAAGGGCTCTTTCCATGTACAAATCAGCGGTTATCCTGTTCCTTTCTGGTTGATTCCTTGGTCTATTCCCCATCCCCATCGTTGCCCTTCTAAAGTTCATCCAAGTTCACATCTCACTCTCCATCCCCCTTACTCTCTAGGCTATCTTCTTATTACCTGTGCTAGGACACCCCCAAACCCCCATCCCTGCACCCTTTTCGATAATCACGACCTCTCAGAGTGCTGGGCTCTGTAAAAGAAGACAGGAACTTGTCAGACTCAAGAGATTTTACAAATATGATGGTGCCCACAGCTCCACAGGAACTATGCTAATGGCATCACCTGCCCAGCTATCAAAATAGACTTTCTCATCAAGGTTTATGTATCTTCTAATGGTGGCCTTCTCTTTCAAGTGTTTTCTTGAGAGGCCTCCTGCCATTTCCTCCCTAAGAACTCTTTTAACATTTTTTGACATGCACCTCAACATCTTGCAACTTGGGTCCAAGAACAATAGACCAAAATTAACAAGTAAAGGAAACATGCATTCTTCGTCTTTTCCCCAGCCAAGTCCTTACTCACTTATAGCATTAACTGTAAGTGCCAAGTATAGGTACCTCCAGCTGGGGAGGAAGGAACCACAGGGAAACCAGGATGGAATAAGAGTGAATTTGCTGTATGGAGAGTGTCAGATTCATGGTTTTAAAGCGGAGAAGAGTGAAGAGTAGCTTTTCAGGTCCGCTGCCTTCAGGCTGGGTAATCACATTTCACACCAGTTTTATCTGAACATAGCCTTGTAAGTCCACTAAGCCTCTTCTTCTATTTTATTGAGAAAATCAAGGCCATTTAATTAAAGCATTCCAAATTTCCCTTTTATTTATCAGCTTTTTATAGGTAGGTTAGGGGCAAGTTCTCCAGGCACAGATAGACCTGAGTTTAAATTGAAGCTTTCTCTGACACTTAGTAGCTACTGGGCAAGTTCCTTGATCTTTCCATGTTTATAAAAAGTTGCCTCATTATAAAAAGCTAAAAATGATGCTGATTTTGCATGATTGTTCTCAAGTTTTATTTAGATCGTGTATCAAAAGCTCCTGGTCTTTTTTTTTAGTATGAGTTTAAAATGGTACATAAACTCCTGATTCTCAGTCTGTATTAAATAATGCGCGCCAAATTATGTGTTTAATAATTGTTATTATTATAATTTCTTTGTTTTCTTTGCTAGAAATATGGAAAACAATAAGAAAATTAGCAAATTACACTTGGTAGAAGCACTCTGTCACCATACTACATATCCAAAACAATTATAACGTAACTAGATCTGACAAGAGATTATCCTCTCTATACCCAACTGAAGTTATCAAGAAGATTATCTGGAATATGGATTTATATGCACCCTCCTTGACAATGAAGGATACTCTAAGTGTATAATGAAATACTAGCTATAATTTTAGCGAGACCCTTAAAGACGAAGCAATCAGAACACGAATAGCACGGTTTTTAGTGACAGAAAAATTGAAAATCAACTTGAAATCTTTTAAATATAGTTTATCTTGTTCCTTTTAATATCTACTTTTATATTTTACACTGTGCAAAAGTTGTTAGTACAGGAATGCATGGTAGCAACATGGATGGACCTAGAGATTACCATACTAAGTGAAGTCAGACAAAGACAAATGTTACATGATATCGCTTATATGGAATCTAAAAAATAATATAAAGCAATCTGGGACTTCCCTGACAGTCCAGTGGTTAACACTCTGCCTTCCAATGCAAGGGGTGCAGGTTCAATCCCTGGTTGGGGAGCTAAGATCCCACATGCCTCCTGGCCAAAAAACCAAAACATGAAACAGAAGCAATATTGTAACAAATTCAATAAAGACTTTGAAAAGGGCCCACATCAAAACATCTTAAAAAAAAAATACACACACACACACACACACACACAACAGACTCACAGACGTAGAAAACAAACCTAAGGTTACCAAATGGTAAAGGGAGGTGGGATGGATAAATTAGGAGTATGAGATTAACAGACACAAACTACTGTACATAAAATAGATAAACAACAAGGATTTACTGTATAGCACAGGGAACTACATTCAATATCCTATAATCACATTAAATGGAAAGTAATCTGAAACATATATACATATATTTAACTGAATCACTTTGCTGTACACCCAAAACTAACACAATATGGTAAATTAACTGTATTTCAATAAAAAAGAATGCATGGATATAACTTGCAAATAAACAGATATGCATATGTTATGAGGACATGCTCATTTTTTTTTATTATTATTATTTTATTTATTTATTTTTGGCTGCATTGTGTCTTCGTTGCTGTGCACAGGCTTTCTCTACTTGCGGCGAGCGGGGGCTACTCTTCATTGCGGTGCGCAGGCTTGTCACCATGATGGCTTCTCTTGTTGTGGAGCACAGGCTCTAGGCGCGCAGGCTTCAGAAGTTGTGGCACGCGGGCTCAGTAACTGTGGCTCAGTAACTGTGGGATTAGTTGCTCCGCAGCATGTGGGATCTTCCCAGACTAGGGCTCGAACCCATGTCCCCTGAACTGGCAGGCAGATTCTTAACCACTGCGCCACCAGGGAAGTCCTCATTTTCAACAATGGAGTGCACTATCAAAAGTTTAAAGAATGTGATCTACACTGACCCCATGTGTTTACCCCACTCTTTGGGTTATGTCATACCCCTGCATAAAGATCTATCTTTCACAGCTCTCCATTTCCAAATGAACATGGTCTGAGATCTTTACATACATGCAAGGCCTTTCCTAACTTGGTCCCCAGCCCTCTCCTATCTCTCCAGATCCAGGCAGGAAACAGACTGGCATAGAAAAAGAGAGATTAATAGACTATCTACAAAGATGTAGGTGAAGTATACAGAAACTACAAGGGATAGTGACAGAGGCTCTGAAGTGATCATGCTTATGATGATCCAGGGACATACACCCCAATGTTAATTGCAGCATTATTTATAATAGCCAGGACATGGAAGCAACCTAAATGTCCATCGACAGAGGAATGGATAAAGAAGTTATGGTGTAGATATACAGTGAGATATTACTCAGCCATAAGAAAGAACAAAATAATGCCATTTGCAGCAACATGAATGGACTTAGAGCTTGTCATACTGAGTGAGGTAAGTCAGACACAGAAAGACAAATATCATATGATATCACTTATATGTGGAATCTAAAAAAAGGGGTACAAATAAACTTATCTACAAAACAGAGAAAGAGTTACAGATGTAGAAAACAAACTTATGGTTACCAGGGGGTAAGGGTGCGGGGGAGGGATAAATTGAGAGATTGGGATTGACACAGACACACTACTATATATAAAACAGGTAACTAGTAAGGACTTACTGTATAGCACAGGGAACTCTACTCAGTACTCTGTAATAGCCTATATGGGAAAAGAATCTAAAAAAGAGTGGATATATGTATATGTATAACTGATTCACTTTGCTCTACACCTGAAACTAACACAACATTGTAAATCAACTATGCTCCAATAAAAATTTTTTAAAAAGTGGGGGGGGGGGGGCTAGTGTGGTTAGTGGTTATGAAGCAAAAACAACTTGGGAAGGTGGGCACGGACTGCCTCACACCAGACTCTGCCAGCTGAGCTAAAGAGCTTGGGCAATGACGTGTCATTGAAGTTGGGTAGTGCCCTAATATTGACTACTTTTGTTGTGAGTCTTGGCTCCGTGCCTTTGAGCATGCAGTTTCCCCTGCCTGAAAACTCACCCCCTCTCTTCTATTCGACAGTGATTCATCCTTTGACCCACTTTGTATGTCATTTCCTGTCTAAAGCCTTCCTCAGTCCCCTTAGGCTGTCTTAGTCACTTCCACTTCTGTGCCCCCTTAGCACTTTGCAGGGCTCTCACTGCTTTGTCACTACTTGTTTACAGATCATCTCTCTCAAGACAGTGAGCTCTTTGAAGGCAAGACCATTCAGTGTTTATTTTCGTTCTCACCGTACCCCACCTCTCACCGCCCAGCCCTCTGAGGGCTGAAACTATATCTCACTGAGGTTTTTGTCCTCCCCCTCCTACCCCCGATCCCACTCTCCCCCAACCCCCTGTTCACCTGACTCAGGGTGTGCCACATTAATCACACTCAAGGATGTACACCAAATGAATAAATTCACAGAAAACAGACCTTCCACCAACTCGGGTCTCAAACAAGCAAAGCCTGCCCAGAAGAGGCTACCAGTGCTTGGCAATGTCTAAAAGCTTCCTGATTATAGAAGGTGAGATGGCTACTGGAATCCTGATTATAGAAGGTGAGATGGCTGCTGGAAGAGGGATTTTGTTTGTTTGTTTAACAGAGTAAAGGTATTTAATTATATATTTAATAAATTATTCAAATTAAACAGCTAACAAATCATAGTTTAAAATAAATTAGTGACGTTGAATAAACAGGTCTGCCACAAATTTTTCAAGCTTGTTTCTTCCAAGAAGGCAAGGACAGTGTCTTTTTTAAAAGTTAACTTTTGTGTCCAAAAAGCCTAGCACAGAGTAAACCCATATTAAATAAGTACACAAAAAAACAAGAATTTGACATCAGACCTGCTCTGTCTAGACTTGTCTCCATATCAGTGATGACCTTTAATCATGGTTAGTGTGTGGTTATCTATGGCTGCAAAACAAATTATTCCAAAATGTAGCTGCTTCAAACAACAAATACTTATCATATCCAGTTTCAAACAATTAGAAGTTTGATGTGTATCTGAGTTTAGAGGGTGCCTTAAATCCATATGATAGGTAATATTTATTAAGTGCTTACTATATGCCAGACTATTCTAGCAGCTGCATGTATTTACACATTTAATCTTCAGAACACTCTGAGGTGTTTACTCTTATTAACTTACTCTACAGAGGCAAAAAATTCAGCACAATGAGGTTAACTAAGTCAACAAAGGTCATACAGGCAGTAAAAAGCAGGCCTGGAATTCAGACCCAGGAAGTCTAGCTCCAGAGCCCAAACTCTTAAATCTCTAACAGACTGCTTTCAAAGAAAGGAAAATTAACAATAATTTACTCTTTAATACAATGAAAGCTCCTCCCTCTCATCATTGTCTCATCACTGTCCAATATAGGTTATTTCATCTCTCCAAGAGAGATGATTAGACTTGTATAGATCTATTGTCCCGTATGTGCATGATAGCCGCCCATATTTGATGGTGAAATCTGCGGCCATGGGTCTGGTCTTAGCAAATTAGCTCAAAGGAGTTCCAACCTACGGCCTTGACAGTATTTGAACCAATGAATCAAACTGTATCTTATTCAATGTATAAGCAAGCATGCAGTCATTAATCTAAAAATTATATCCAGGACCACTGATCATGCCTAAACTCCTAGCATGAAACATTGTCTCTTCTCTCAGACAAAAAAAAAAAAAAAAAAAAAAAAAAAAAAGGGGGGGGACGGCAAACAATGTTTTTAGAAAACAGGTCTCCCGTAAATGAGGTAAAGACTTCAGCTCTTAGAGGGTCTTTATTGTCTACCCCTCCCCATGAAAGAAATAGGAAAATCTCTCTCTCTCTCTCAGATATTTTGCACTAGAGGACGCACAATGCATATTTTTTCAATCAAATCTAACCAAAGAGTGGGATGAACAATGGGTCTTGAGTGAGGAGGACTGAGTTTATACCTCGAGCTAGCTGACTCATCACAGACACAGTTCTTCACCACTCAGAGCATAAGCTTCCTTATTATAAGAGAAAAAATGGATGACAAATTCTCTAAGATGATATCTACCTCCAAAAATCAGTGATCCTTAGAAATACAATTCCATATAAAGTTAACACTTATTTTATTCAGGCGATAGATACTATTATGCTTTGTAACAGTCTATTAACTGCACATGATTAAAAATCTCACAAAACAGGACATGAGAATTTATCATTTATCAGAGGCCAGACACAATGTCAGCTCTGAGAAAGACAGCAGCATTCAAACAACCCAAGACCTGCAGAGAGTTTCTCATTACTATATTCTGTCACACAGCAGGGGAGTACAATACAAGATGACAAGACAGATTCCACTTCCCTGCCCCACCACCCAACCAGTACTGGTCATGGACTGGGACCCCTGCTCACAGGGCATGTTCGGGAGCAACAGCCGCTGAGGAAGTCATATCCACTGTTCCCTACAGCACCGTCATGGGCATGTGGAGTCAGATATGTTTTTCTTTAAGCTGTTATGAGAACTGCAGTGATGGGGATGAAGTCTATTAAATAACATGGGAAGAAGAAGATTATAAATAAAACCCTGTTGACAGGAGCAATAGGAAGGGTTAGAGGGAAGCTCAGGGTCATCATTGACACTCCAAGTATGATGTAATAGAAAGATCATATTTACAGTGAGCTGGCCCACCCCGGAACTAATTGCATGGTTCTGGGTAAGTCATCTCATCCCCTGTTTATAAAATAAGGAGATTGCATTCAATTAGTGGTTTTCAAACTGAGTCCTAAGAATAGTGGTGTCTCATGGAAAAACCAGGTGAGTGAGAAAGGCACAAACCCAAGTGGGTCATGCTCTCAACTCTCCACTCCATCTCCTATGCAATGAGTTTTGCTTTTAACTGTTTTATTTTTTTAAATTTTATTTTATTTATCCTTTTATACAGCAGGTTCTTATTAGTCATCAATTTTATACACATCAGTGTATACATGTCAACCCCAATAGCCCACTTCATCACACCACCACCCCCAACCCCCCACCACTTTCCCCCCTTGGTGTCCATGCGTTTGTTCTCTACATCTGTGTCTCAACTTCTGCCCTGCCAACCGGTTCATCTGTACCATTTTTCTAGGTTCCACATATATGCGTTAATATGCGACATTTGTTTTTCTCTTTCTGACTTACTTCACTCTGTATGACAGTCTCTAGATTCATCCAGTCTCTACAAATGACCCAATTTCATTCCTTTTTATGGCTGAGTAATATTCCATTGTATATATGTACAACATCTTCTTTATCCATTCGTCTGTCAGGCATTTAGGTTGCTTCCATGACCTGGCTACTGTAAACAGTGGTGCAATGAACACTGGGGTGTATGTGTCTTTTTGAATTATGATTTTCTCAGGGTATATGCCCAGTAGTGGGATTGCTGGATAATATGGTAATTCTATGTTTAGGTTTTTAAGGAACCTCCATACTATTCTCCATAGTGGTTGTATCAATTTACATTCCCAGCAACAGTGCAAGAGGGGCCCCTTTTCTCCACACCCTCTCCATCATTGTTCTTTGTAGATTTTCTGATGATGCCCATTCTAACTGCTGTGAGGTGATACCTCATTGTAGTTTTGATTTGCATTTCTCTTATAGTTAGTGATGTTGAGCAGCTTTTCATGTGCTTCTTAATCATCTGTATATCCTCTTTGGAGAAATGTATATTTAGGTCTTCTGCCCATTTTTTGATTGCGTTGTTTGTTTTTTTAATATTGAGTTGCATGAGCAGTTTACAAATTTTGGAGATTAATCCTTTGTCCATTGATTCATTTGCAAATATTTTTTCCCACTCTAAGGGTTGTCTTTTCATCTTGTTTGTAGTTTTCTTTGCTTTGCAAAAGCTTTTAAGTTTCATTAGGTCCCATTTGTTTACTTTTGTTTTTATTTCCATTACTCTAGGAGGTGGGTCAGAAAAGATCTTGCTATGATTTATGTCAAAGAGTATTCTTCCTATGTTTTCCTCTAAGAGTTTTATGGGTGTCCGGTCTTACATTTAGGTCTCTAATCCATTTTGAGTTTTTGTGTATGGTGTTAGGGAGTGTTCTAATTTCATTCTTTCACATGGAGCTGTCCAGTTTTCCCAGCACCATTTATTGAAGAGACTGTTTTTTCTCCAATGTATATCCTTGCCTCCTTTGTCATATATGAGTTGACCATAGGTACATGGGTTTACCTCTGGGCTTTCTATCTTGTTCAACTGATCCTATGTTTCTGTTTCTGTGCCAGTACCATATTGTCTTCATTACTGTAGCTTTGTAGTATAGTCTGAAGTCAGGGATTCTGGTTCTTCCAGCTGTTTTATTCCCTCAACTGCTTTGGCTATTCAGGGTCTTTTGTGTCTCCATACAAATTTTAAGAGTTTTTGTTCTAGTTCTGTAAAAAATGCCATTGGTAATTTGATAGGGATTGCATTGAATCTGTACATTCTTTGTCTAGTATAGTCATTTTCACAATATTCATTCTTCCAATCCAAGAACATGGTATATCTCTCCATCTGTTAGTATCATTTTAATTTCTTTCAACAGTGTCTTATAGCTTTCTGCATACAGGTCTTTTGTCTCCTTAGGTAGGTTTATTCCTGAGTATTTTATTCTTTTTCTTGAAATGGTAAATGGGAGTGTTTCCTTAATTTCTCTTTCAGATTTTTCATCATTAGCGTATAGGAATGCAAGAGATTTCTGTGCATTAATTTTGTATCCTGCAACTTTACCAAATTCATTGATTAGCTCTAGTAGCTTTCTGAAGGCATCTTTAGAATTCTCTATGCATAGTATCCTGTCATCTGCAAACAGTGACAGTTTTACTTCTTCTTTTCCAATTTGTACTCCTTCTATTTCTTTTTCTTCTCTGATTGCCGTGGCTAGGACTTCCAAAACTATGTCGAATAACAGTGGCAAGAGTGGACAGACTTGCCTTGTTCCTGATCTTAGAGGAAATGCTTTCAGTTTTTCACCATTGAGAATGATGTTTGCTGTGGGTTTTGTCATATATGGCCTTTACTATGCCCACTTTCTGGAGAGTTTCTATCATAAATGGGTGTTGAATTTTCTTAAAAGATTTTTCTGCATCTATTGAGATGATCATATGGTTTTTATTCTTCAATTTGTTAATATGGTGTATCACATTGATTGATTTGCTTATACTGAAGAATCCTTGCATCCCTGGGATAAATCCCACTTGATCATGGTGTATGATCCTTTTAATGTGTTGTTGAATTCTGCTTGCTGGTATTTTGTTGAGGATTTTTGCATCTAATTCATCAGTGATATTGGTCTGTAATTTTCTTTTTCTCTAGTATCTTTGTCTGGTTTTGGTATCAGCGTGATGGTGGCCTCATAGAATGAGTTTGGGAGTGTTCCTGCCTCTGCAATTTTTTGGAAGCATTTGAGAAGGATGGGTGTTAGCTCTTCTCTAAATGTTTGATAGAATTCACCTGTCAAGCCATCTAGTCCTGAACTTTTGTTTGTTGGAAGATTTTAAATCACAGTTTCCATTTCATTACTTGTGATTCGTCTGTTCATATTTTCTGTTTCTTCCCGGTTCAGTCTCGGAACGTTATACCTTTCTAAGAATTTGTCCATTTCTACCATGTTGTCCATTTTGTTGGCATAGAGTTGGCTGTTGTAGTCTCTTAGGATGCTTTGTACTTCTGCGGTGTCTGTTGTAACTTCTTTTACATTTCTCATTTTACTGATTTGAGTCCTCTCCCTCTTTTACTTGATGAGGCTGGCTAATGGTTTGTCAATTTTGTTTATCTTCTCAAAGAACCAGCTTTTAGTTTTATTGATCTGTGGTATTGTTTTGTTTCTATTTCAGTTTGTTTCTATTTCATTTATTTCCTTTCTGATCTTTATGATTTCTTTCCGTCTGCTAACTTTGGGTTTTGTTTGTTCTTCTTTCTCTAGCTCCTTCAGGTGTAAGGTTACATTGTTTATATGAGATTTTTCTTGTTTCTTGAGGTAGGCTTGTATAGCTATAAACTTCCCTCTTAGAACTGCTTTTGCTGCATCCCATAGGTTTTGGAACATCGTGTTTTCATTATCATTTGTCTCTAGGTATTTTCTGATTTCCTCTTTGACTTCTTCAGTGATCTCTTGGTTATTTAGTAATGTATTGTTTAGCCTCCATGTGTTTGTGTTTTTTACGTTTTTTTCCCTGTAATTGATGTCTTGCCTCATAGCGTTGCAGTTAGAAAAGATCCTTGATATGATTTCAGTTTTCTTAAATTTACTGAGCCTTGATTTGTGACCCAAGATGTGATCTATCCTGGAGAATGTTCCGTGCACACTTGAGTAGAAAGTGTAATCTGCTCTTTTGGGATGGAATGTCCTGTAAATATCAATTAAATCTATCTGGTCTATTTTGCCATTTAAAGCTTGTGTTTCCTTATTAATTTTCTGTTTGCATGATCTGTCCATTGGTGTAAGTGAGGTGTTAAAGTCCCCCACTATTATTTTGTTATTGTCGATTTCCTCTTTTAGAGCTGTTAGCAGTTGCCTTATATGTATTGAGGTGCTCCTATGTGGGTGCATACAGATTTAAAATTGTTATATCTTCTTCTTGGATTGATCCCTTGATCCTTATGTAGTGGCCTTCCTTGTCTCTTGTAACATTCTTTGTTTTAAAGTCTATTTTATCTGATATTAGTATTGTTACTCCAGCTTTCTTTTGATTTCCATTTCCATGGAATATCTTTTTCCATCCCTTCACTTTCAGTCTGTATGTGTCCCTAGGTCTGAAGTGGGCTTCTTGTAGACAGCATATCTATGAGTCTTGTTTTTTTATCCATTCAGCAAGCATGTGTCTTTTGGTTGGAGCATTTAATCCATTCACATTTAAGGTAATTATCGATATGTATGTTCCTATGACCATTTTCTTAATTGTTTTGGGTTTGTTTTTGTAGGTCCTTTTCTTCCCTTGTGATTCCCTCTTAGAAAAGTTCCTTTAGCATTTGTTGCAGATCTGGTTTGGTAGTGCTGAATTCTTTTAGCTTTTGCTTGTCTTTAAAGCTTTTGATTTCTCCATGGAATCTGAATGAGATCCTTGCTGGGTAGAGTAATCTTGGTAATAGGTTCATCCTTTTCAGCACTTTAAGCATATCATGCCACTCCCTTCTGGCTTGTAGAGTTTCTGCTGACAAATCAGCTGTTAACCTTATGGGAGTTCCCTTATATGTTATTTGTCATTTTTCCCTTGCTGCATTCAATGATTTTTCTTTGTCTTTAATTATTGCCAATTTGATTACTATGTGTCTCGGCATGCTTCTCCTTGGGTTTATCCTGTGTGGGACTCTGCACTTCCTGGACTTGGGTGGCTATTTCCTTTCCCATGTTAGGGAAGTTTTCAATTATAATCTCTTCACATATTTTCTCGGGTCCTTTCTCTCTCTCTTCTCCTTCTGGGCCCCGTATAATGCGAATGTTGTTACGTTTAATGTTGTCCCAGAGGTGTCTTAGGCTGCCTTCATTTCTTTTCATTCTTTTTTCTTTATTCTGTTCTGCAGCAGTGAATTCCACCATTCTGTCTTCCAGGTCAATTATCTGTTCTGCCTCAGTTATTCTGTTATTGATTCCTTGTAGTGTATTTTTCATTTCAGTTATTGTATTGTTCATCTCTGTTTCTTTGTTCTTTAATTCTTCTAGGTCTGTGTTAATCATTTCTTGCATCTTCTCGATCTTTGCCTCCATTCTTTTTCCGAGGTCGTGGCTCATCTTAACTATCATTATTCTGAATTTTTTTTCTGGAAGGTTGCCTATCTCCACTTCATTTAGTTGTTTTTCTGGGGTTTTATCTTGTTCCTTCATCTGGTACATAGCCCTCTGCCTTTTCATCTTGTCTGTCTTTCTTTGAATGTGGTTTTTGTTCCACAGGCTGCAGGACTGTAGTTCTTCTTGCTTCTGCTGTCCGCTCTCTGGTGGATGAAGCTATCCTAGACAGTATCCAGTTACAAAAGAGGCTGGATTCAAATTGGGTTTCTGACAGATAGAACAAAACAATGTCCTTAACTGTTTTATTTTAAAGTTGAACAAAAAAGTTTATTTGTTTAAAGTTGTGCTATTATAAAGAATGAAGTGTTTGAAACCATGTAGACTAGATGACCTCAAACATCTCCAAGTCTTTCTATGAGTCTACCCAAATATTAACAAATGAACAGGCATTCACTTGCTATCTCAATTCATTTTCAAACCCACAGCAAACATCTCAGGGTAAATTAAAAGTAATTCGTTTGAATTTGACCTATTCTTTCTCTTGTTCAGCAGTGGATTTGGTAGCACCTTGACAAATGTATCTAAGTTATAAAAATCACCAGTGTCTTCTCTTCCACTAGAAAAGGAAGCTGTTCATGAATTTTGGCCATAAAAGTGATGTGACTTGTTTTATCAACTTCCTCAAATCATTATTCCCCTTCTGCTTCATTATCATTATTATTCATGAAATCATGACAGACTCCTTGCATAGTCATCTCTAATACCATACATCAACCTTCCTGTCTCCACAACCTTAGCAGAGGTTGGCAGCACCCTTCCCAATGTTCCATGAAAATGTTGCCACTCTCTGGTGAATCCAAACTAGTCTTCAGTTTCCTTGGCAACCCAAAATACTTTACATGGTCACCAGTATCTTCTTTTGGGTAGGGAAGAAAAGGCCTCCATTTGCTGGGAAAAGTTCAGAGGTAGTGGAAGGGATGACAGAGCCAAATTAAATTAAAATGAGTGAAGAGAAAGCGAAACAGTCTTGTGCATATAATAAAATGGGTGAAATTGAGAATGACCCACCATATTACCAGGTGCAGCCATATAATTGGATTCCACAGCAATTAGCCCAGGCAGACCTGTGGAATTTGCCCAGTCTTTATCGTGTTGTTTTCCTATCCCTAATGGATCCCAGAGCAAAATTGCATCAACATCCCAGAGAGCATTTTCGTTATTAACAGCCAGCTTTGGTTCCAGTATCATGGTCAAATGAAGGAACAATTACAACATTGTACTCTGGCTCTTGGAATCCATTCCAAGTTATAATCACACAGACAGTTCCCTTCAAAGTTTAGTGCTTGTTCCATTTTGCAGTTTTTGGAATGATGTATCTAGTGTCACACATGTTGAGACATTTATCCAATTCATTTTCTATACCTGAAAGATGCAGAGGGTCAGCAAATACTTGGCCTGCTTGCTGCCACAGTTCCCCTTGTATCCAAGTTACACACTAAAAAATCGATGACAGCAAACTCTTCACTCAATCCAGATGTAGCCTCCAAAAGAGTTCTCTGAGCATTCACTAAAAATTAATCAGAGTTGACATTTAAGATGAAACTTACTCCTCACCCTGGACATACTCTTGGTATTTGTGTATATAACATTTATAATTTCAACCATTCAGAAGCACTCTTCAAGATCATGATAGCTATATAACTTGGCTTAGTCATATACCTAAATCACTTCTGATGAAAAGATCCCTCAGCTCATGAATGAGTCTAACCCCTCCCAACATCTGTACCTCAACACAACTTTTTATCTTTCTTTTCTTTGCTCTCAAAAGAAGCATTTTATGGGAATTCCCTGGCAATCCAGTGGTTAGGACTCCATGCTTTCACTGCCGAGGGCACAAAAACTCAAAAGAAGCATTTTACGAGAAAAAATATGGACTGTGCTATTATTTATTAATTTGAAGATTTCATACAGGCTGTTTTTTAAAAATCCACTATTATAACTACTATTGTTAATATCCAGGCACACCATACCTCCCCAATTCTAAACTCATTCGTCCTCCATCTTTACCATCTCAATCAATGTCATGAATATTCAAAAGGTTGTTCAGAGCAGAAACCTGGAGGTCGAGTGTGAATGGCCCCCTTAACTCCCCATCCCCCAACCCACAAGAAAATCCTATCCATTCTATCTCCAAAAAGATCATGATCTGCCCCACTAATCCTCCACCTCCATTGCGGCCATCTTGGCCCAGGCCATTGTCATCTCTTCCCTAGACTGCTGGTCCTGACTCATCTCTTCACCTTCCTCTTCTCACTCCACACTCTATTCTGTAGTCACAGAAATCATTTTGAAAAGTGAATTCAATCACACCATCATATCCTCCCACCAGCTCCTTCACCACCAAATACACATTCACGTGCACTGAAAATCCTTCAGTGTTTGCCCATCATAAGCTCAAAGTGTTGGTCTGCAACAAGGTAAGAAATTTACATCAGGATGGCAATGTAAAACTTCCCACTCCTTCATCACTGAGAAAGCCTTTGCTATGTATGTATATATAAACATACCTAAAAGATGTTCTAGGTGACATAGTCGATTTATGTTTACCTTGTCTGCAACAAGGTAAGAAATTTACATCAGGACGGCAATGTAAAACTTCCCACTCCTTCATCACTGAGAAAGCCTTTGCTACGTATGTATATATAAGCATACCTAAAAGATGTTCTAGGTGACATAGTTGATTTATGTCTGAACAAAGTTGTCTGACATGGTTGATTATGTCTTTTTCTTATCACAGACAGATAGCCAATAGTTTGCAGACCAGCAGCCCATGTGCAGACCACAAATAGAGTATCACTGGCTTCACAATCCCAAATAATGAGGCTCTCAAACTTAATTTTGAGCCCCTCCTTTGCATCCCCCCTCTTCCAGCCACAGTGGACTCCTCTGCGTCCTAGACGTAACCATGCTGTCTTCGAGACAGAACCTTAAGGGCCACCTGTCCTAGAGACTTTGAACTTGCTTTCCCTCAGTTTTCCCTCCCTTTTTACTTCAGTGATACATCCTCAGGTCCTCCTTCCCTGACCACATATGTAGAACTCCCTCATTATTCTCCATCACCATTTGGTCTCTGGTTTGACACCACGTTTTCAATCTGCAAGTACCTATTTATGTATGTGTTTAGCTGCAGATTACCTGTCTTCCTTCCCAGACTGGAGGTTCCATGAAGGCACAGCCCCAACTGGTTTCTCTGGTTTTACTGCTCGGAGAACCACAGCTTTTGGCACGGCCTACCCCTCCAGTGCGTATGGTAGATGGAAGTTTAGAGAATCCATGGCCAGCTGTGGCCATGATGTTAACTGAGTTCTTCAAGGCTTCCTAGGATCATGTGCAAAATCTGAATAAGAAATGGATTCTCAGACCCAGGTTGCCCAAGGTCTAAAGCCACATCACCTCTTACTTTGTAGTTATAATGAGTCTTAGCCAGTTTAAGGTTAGGCAACTTATAAAGGAGAAACAACATTACTTCATGTGAGTAAACAATTCATTACCCTTACACAGGATTTTCTCAGCCTGAATCACTGCAATGTTTTCATGTGCATTTGCATTCCTGTCATTCTCCTTAGAGGCCCCATCACATAATAGCTAAAATTATAAACAGCCAAAAACTTAGATACCAAATGCTGGAACCCCTTCAGGGAACGAGACCACCCAGACCCACCTTCACAGAGCTTATGGTTCAGAGAGAAAAACAGATGTCAACCAAGTAATAAAATAAACATAAAAAGAGTGGTGAGTGAGAAGAACACAGTACTACAGCAATACATTGCAAGACACACTAACATTTTGTAGCGGTCATGGAAGATTGTCCCCTGAGGATGAATAAGAGGCAAATAACAGGGACAGAAGAGTGACTCAGATATAGCCAGAGGCTGATGGAAAGGCCAGGGAAGAAGAGCGAGCTTGGTAAATTCTGGGATCTAAAATGAGTCAAGAAGGGCTAGAATGTAAAATAAGGGGAAGACGAAGACAAGGAATGAAGCTGGGGGGACAGCCGGGGGCCAGATCTACCACGACAAAGCAAGGAACCTGAACTTTGTCCTTTTACGCCCCACCTCCCATCCCCTAACTTCTTACCTATAAATCATTTACAACAATACTAGGCATGTAGCACTTGCCAAATATGTGTTAGGAACTACTAGAGGTTCATTAAAAAATAAACTGAGACAATATTAACATCAAGGGAAGAAAATTATAGAAGGAAATTAATCAGTACACTACATGGCTCAGCTATGAAGAATATTTACATGTGTATATATGTGTGATATAATTATATTTGAAAGATCTGTAGACAGTCAACAGATAATATCTAAAATTGGAAATCAAGAAATATCTGTAGCTATTATTTAGAAATAGAAAGTAAATATCAAATACAAAATTGAAAGATTTCTAAGTAGTTACTTCCGAGGTAAGGGATTAGAAAAGGGAGGTGGGATGGCATGAGGTGGGATGGCGTAAAGTGGGGCTGGGCAGTGTCTTTATTTTATTATAATCCTTGTAAATGTATTATTTTGTTATTTTTTGTGATTATGCGTCATGTATATGGGGTTTTTTGATAGAAGTATAAGTTACACACACACACACACACACACACACACACACACACACACACACAGCCCTAGCAAATACTAAACAGAAGGTAATAGAGGGAGGCAGTTATGATGCCCCCTACTGGCCTTACTCCCCCAACCAGACTTGCCTGGGTTCCTAAACCACTCATGTCAGCAGCAGGAAAACAGGACCCTCTGCCCTTCTGTTTGTTGGAAGTGTCAAGAACAGGGCTGCCAGTGCTAGGGGGACCCCATAGTTATCTGCTTAGATCCCAGCTTGGCTCCATGTAATGGATCCAGAGCACAAACCATGGCCCCAGTGAAGCAGATCCACTGGGAGTTCCAGAGCTCTCAGGATCTTCAGAAGAAGCCGGGACATGAGGAAACCATGAGCTCCAAGTACAGTGAAGCAAGATTCAGAGATAAAACAGACTCTCTTTGATTTGGTTGACACATCCACTCATGGGAAGGACATACTGAAGTGTTTCATATCTCATTTCTTCCTACCCCACTTGCTAGAAATCTGTGATACTTAACAAGGACAGAACTCAAACTATCTTTTTACTACCTATGAAGGGAAAAATAGTGAGAGAAACATTGTAATTGAAAAAATCTATTGAAGAGAGGAAGCTGTTTTTAAGTATTTTCAAGGACTTTAGAAGGACCTCTTTCACTGACAATGTTAATTAAAAATCTTTTTTATTTATTAAAGCAATTCCCTTAATTTTCTCTGCCAGACAAAATTTTATTAGATGTTCAGTGACTAGATATACTGGAAAGCAAAAAAAGTATTAAAATGTTTTATAGATGAGAATTTTTACTTCTTCAGAGTAAGTTTTACATGTAATGAATCTTTTAAGTGAGTGTTATATATCCTAAGACAATTTCCCCCAACTTAAAGTCAATGAAGATATTTATCTCTTTTGAATGTAGTGTTTTATTTTACTGAAAACTAGATATTTTCTCAAAACATATGCCAAATATTTCTTCATTATATCTTAAAAGAATAACTTCCAGGTAAGTAAATGTTCATGTTAAATGTTATTAAGTACAAACAGCATAATAACTAAAAATAGCTCAAATCTTCTAGCTACATTTTGTCAACAGTCTTGTTCTAGCCAAGTTCCCTATTAATTGCACAATCTATATTTGGGGAAAGACAGAACTTAACTGCTTCCAAACGAAATTTCAAGCCTGCATACTGTTTCCTTCCTCTGGTTGGTTTCAGTTAAATGAATTAATCTTTTTAAAAGGGAGAAGGCAGAAAGGGGGACTTCTTCAAAAAACTCATTCAACATGTGCATTTCATCAAGGACTTTAATTATAAAGTTGCAATGGATAATTATTGTTGCAGTCGTCTTTAGAGAGATTTCAGTTTTTTAGAGCATCACTTTCATCTTTTGTCTTACACTTTGTACAGACAAATAGCAAACAGCAAATGCCAACTTGAAGAAAAGATATTTAATGCTTAAGGACCTGAAAGCAAAGCCAAAAAAATTTCTAATACAGCTCAAGCAATGTTATATAAAAAAAAAATTTTATCAGCACATTCAATTGCCTCTTCCTAAAGTAAGAAAATACAAGCAACTCAGAATACTGAGTAAACTTTTCCTCAGTTGATGACTGTTACTTCATGGACTTTTCAATGACTCTTTCAAAAATCATCACATTTTTAATATCCAAAGCATAGTCTGTAGATACATGGGGAATATGAAGAAGTATAAGACACAGTTACTACTTCCAACCTGATTAAATCTTATTGGGAAAAATCATCTTACTGTAGGCACTTACAGTAGCTCAACTGAGCTAGACTTTTCCATTTATAAATCACCTATAAGTCAGAGGAATTTCAACACTGGTCATGTGAAATATTAAATGCCTAGAGAGAGAGAGAAGTATTGATAGTAATGGGAATAGATCCACACTAGATCCTGATGCTTTACCCTTTAAAAGGCCTTTAAAATGAGATCCTTAAAAGATACATCCTACACAGGGATTTCTATAATAAAGAGCACTATGCTTTACATAAATTCTTACTTAACCCTCACAACACTTTGGGGGACATCCTCTAGTTATTCTCCCTTTACAGATGAAGAAACCAACATATAAAAGAGGTCAATAATTTTCCCAAGGTTATGTAGTCTACTGAGTGGAATTAAGTCAGGGTAGTTTTGCTCCAGTGCATGTGCTTTTGACAAACATGTATAGAGTTTTTAATCCCACTTTGGTTTAAATAGAATTATTTATGCAAATAGAGGCACATATTTGCATGGAGAAAAAAGTGTGTGTGTGTGTGTGTGTGTGTGTGTGTGTTGTTATTGTTGTTGTTGTCATTATAAATGTCTTCTCTGGATGGTAAGATTTTGATTTTTCTTCTTGCTTACGTGAAATTATAATTTGTAATTATAATGTCTGTGTATCGCTCATGTAATAAAATACACACAAAATGTTATTTCAAAAATAAAATTAAATGGTAACAATCCAAGTTGATTTATTTAATGACTAAATGAAGATGATGGGTTCCATTCTCCTGCTATTAATAATAAAAATAGCTGTTTGAGGGCACTTATTTCTGGAAGAACACGGTGCCAAGTCCTATACCTGCATTATCTCATTTAATCCACACAATTCTCTCACAATGTAGATGTTGTTATTTATTATTCTCCCTTTACAAAATGGTGAAAATGAGACATAGTTTGTGTAATTTGCCCTAGGTCACATCACTATAACTGGCAAAACTATAATCTGAAGCCAGTCTCCCAAGCTTAAACCCCTAACCAGCATGGCGGCAGTCTCCCCCGTGAAACAGGAGTTCTGGCTGCCAACAGAAGGCACATCTGGGCATGGCAGCTCTCTGGATTAGGAGACTGAGAGATGTGAAAGGAGAATTAATGTCAGTCTCAATTCAAGGCTAGACAGTTAGAGTCCCTCTCTCAACTCATGTCCTAAGTAGAAAAATGTAAAGCCGTTTTAGAGGTCTCTTTACGTAGGAATAGGATTCTTACTAACCTCTAGTATTTTGTAGGCAGGAAACCCTTTTACAGTTAAAGGGTATGTTGTGATAAGTTTTGTTTAATTTTCATATAATAAAATACAGAGTGTGAAGTTTTAAAAAATATTTCCATGATTTAAATTGTTCTAAATCCCAAAATACAAATATTTGCATTTCAACCTGAAACTGGATTTAATATATGTTTACAATAAGATCTTATGTTTGAAGCGGTCATTTAAATTACCTAAGCATCCATTAAGAGGATGTTAGATTCTAAATAATCAAAGGGAAGAGTTCAACAGGAGCAAATTCTTTATTATTATCCCAGAAGAGATAATTATGGAAGTTTAGATGTGTGATTGCATGTGGATTTTAAATAAATTATGACATTAATTTATCTTGAAATCTAAGAAATTACTCCTGAGACCTGTTCATCTATTTTTGACAATATATGTATAAAAGTTTTGATATTTTGAAGTTAACTTTATGCTAACAGATTCTGCAGATAATATTCTTCTTGGATATTGCTGTAAGGGCTCCTTAAATTGTAGGAGCAATGGCACACATGGTTATGGAATGAACATCAATATGTTTTGTTTTATTTTGCTTACAGTCATGTTTAACTAAATATCTCCTGAAACCAATTGCTGGTAGGTGGCAAAAATCTGTGCAGGGCTCACCATCTAGTTCTTAAAACAGGGTGGAAATGTGGCTTGAGACAATTCTTTCCATGTGAGTGTTTTGTGAATAATCTAATACATTTCCTCCTAAGAGCATCTGAAAATGTTTCAGAGCTTGCTTATGAAAAGAGAATCTCACTTTCTCTTGCAGAGACAATTTCATTAAGCTTCTTATTGCATGTTTTTATCCCCCAGTGGGTTATCAGGCTGGTTTCTTTCCCAGCACACAGGGAGAATTGTTCATCTATACTTCTTTAGTATTGAACAGCACTGTGATACGTCAGGCTGTAACCATACACGCATGTTAAAAATAATTACATACTGCCTATCACCACCATAACAGTACTGTCTGGTGGTCCCATTAAATTGTTACTAGGTCTTCCTGTGCCACAGAATCTATTGAGCTCTTTGATTGCCACTGGAAGGGTCAGAAAAGCCAAGTGACATTTTCCTCTCTTTTTCCTCTCCACACTCTCAATCATCTTTCCTACATTTAGCGGTGTTCTTAATCCCTTTCACTCCTCTAGGAGAAAAGGGAAAACATCTGTCACAGGCAGAAAAAGAAAATTTTTTTCTTGCCTTTTCATCTCCAGGCAGATGAATCAATAAAATATGAAGACAAAAGTGCTCCATCTTCTGGCCAAGTATGAGTGTTCACCAGCAGATATTCTCTGTTATAAAAGGAAGCATTTCATCTCGGAGACAAGATCCTGAAGACAGCTATTGATGAATCCTCCAACACCATCAAGAATAAAACAGCCTTCTCTTCATCTCACAAACTTGAAATAGTTTTCTTCCAATCCTCTTCTCTTATTTTTTTCATTCACACCTACCAACCCAAGTGTGCTAATGGTGCAGGATCTGGCTTGGCATCAGGCAAAGCTGTCTCCTCTCTGCCCTTTCATGGCCCCGCAGAAGGTACTTAACCTTTCGAATCCTCAGCACCCTCATCTGTAACATAAATATAATAATGCTTTCTATCTTCTACCTAACTGTGAGGACTAAATTAAATATAATTTGTAAAATACTTAACCCCCACATCAGGCACATAGAAAGCACCCAATAAATGTAAGCTACTCTGATTATAAGTATTGCTATGACTATTTTTTTTTGCCGTTTCAATTCAATTCAATATTTTTTTGCAATCTTAACTTTTTCAATCTTTACTGCTAAGCACGGTAGTAGGATTTTTTTTTTCAATGTAGCTTTTGCCTTCAACAAATTAATAGTCTACCAGTAGTGACAAAAGACCTTTAGTACAAAGCAGGATATGGTAGGTGACAAAGAGAGCTATAAAGTGTTCCAAGACAGTGCTTCTCAAACTGTAATGTGCATATCAACCACTTTGAGATCCTGTTAAAATGCATATTTTGATTCAGTAGGTCTGGGGTGGGGCCTGAGATTCTGCATTTCTTATAAGCACCCAAGTGATGCTGATGCTGCTGGTCTGAGGTCTACCCTTCGTGTAACAAAGTTCTAGGACACTCAGGTATGATACAGACAGGGTTTATATTTAGCTGATGTGCACTGCATAACTGAACTGGTTTCTTAAAGGCTGTAGACGTTCTGGTTCGTCATTACCCATGACAATCCTATTGTTAAACCTATGGTTAAGTATCACTCTAGATGTAAGTATTACAGTTGTCTGGTGCATAGCACAGATATTACATTTGATTTTAAAGCAAATGGGTCAAGAGTAAGTGGGGTTTAAGAATGGCCTTGAAAGATTAGCACAATTTTATTCATTTCCACTTGCTTGCCTAGTATGCTTCCCAAACACTGCAACAGCTGTTCATATGGACTATAAAGTGCCTTCTTATGACTCCCCTCTAAAATAGCATTCCTTTGAACCTTTGAGAACAGGCAACTCCTTTGGAAGAATGATATCTCAACAGTTGTTCCCATGTTTTCAAGCCTTCGTTGCTGTTGTTTCTGGCTTTGAAATAAAACTAAACAATAAAAAAGTGCAGAGGCATCCTTTATCTTAGAAGCTAAACCCAGGCCCTTCTGAAGCTAAGGCCAGCCCATTGGTGTGTTCTGGTGCCAGATAACAACTATTGAATTGGATACCAATTTTTAATTGGGCTTCCACATAAAAATCTAGATACCCAGCTTGAAAATTTGGGAAATCCAGCTGCCAAGGGCCCACATTTGTACTTGGAAGCAATCAGCTGGAGCATCAGAGCCAGACCATGTTTGGCTGAGGCCTGCACGTCAAAGTCCCCACACTCCAGGCAAATCTCATTCTCTCTCACACTTGATCCACTTCACTCTCTCCTATAACTTGGCCTATGTAAGTATTTGAGTTTGTGATTCTATCTACCTAAAGCCCAGGAGTCATTGCCCTTTGGGAAAAAAAAAACTGTCTTAATGACATATAACTACTATACATGCTAGTTTTCAAAGTACGAGGCAACTTTTTTCTAAGAAAATAAGTCTTACTATAATAATCAAACCATATTTAAAGCTAGTTTACTTTAGCATTCTTGGTTTCCGGTCTTTGTTTTCATTATTTCAGTATTTAGTCCCAGTAGTTCATTTCTTCCCTTCCTTACTGTGGAACTGAAAGGGAATTTGGGTAAGGAGGAGAAAAAGGATAAACCAAGGAATCAGTACCCCATTTCATGAGTAAGACATTTCTTAAGGCTATAATAGCAACTTTATGAACCAGTATTCACATAAAGTGAAGAAACCAGAGAAAAGTGTGTTTTTCCCAACCTATGTTCTCTATGTCCAAAATTTTATTACCAACTCAGTAAAACCTGGGTAAATCACTTTGGTTTCTTATGCCTCATTTATGCCTCATGAGACAGAGAGAAATAAAGAAAACAGTTTTTGAGTCACTTTGTAAGCATCTTCAGGTTACCGCTAATAGATACATATTTTTAAATTAAGGCCCTTATTTACTTCCTTAAAACATACTTTATTTTAGACTTTTTCCCTTCTATATTTAAAGATAGTCAAAACTACAAAACTACATTGATATCAAGAAAAAAGAGGCACTAACTGCCTTCTTTAAGACACAAAAAAATTTTCCACCTTTTTTAAAGTTCCATAAATAGATGACCATTCTCTAGCATAACTTTTTGACAATTTGAAAAACTAAGAGGCTTCTAGAGGAAGACAGGATCACTTCTCTAAACATAGCTTCAAAATGAATACGCCCTGACCACACTATTTAACTGGGCAGCTGATGTGCTAGAGGAATCTGGTTTGTTTTCAAGTTAGAAAGTAACATAATACCTTGGCCAATATCTGGCCCCCATTTCAAACATACAGATTCACAAATTTGCTCAATATGAGGCATGAGCACTGGGGTTTAGAGACCACAGCCCTCTGAATATGAGGGGCTCTGCCCAGCTCACTGGCAGTGACCGCACCCCTCACATATATGAAAGCCAGAGGGAGTGGATACTATGTCCCAAGGGGGTTGTAAAAATCAAGTAGAGAGATGGAATTATCTGAACACTGAAAGGAGTGCCACAAAGGCAAGACATCATTTGATATGTACAATGTTTAAAATAGTGCACAGTACACTGTAAATTCTACATATGTCCTGTTCATTAAAAAAAAAAAAAAAATTGTTCCTAAGATCCATGGTACTGAACTCTAGTATGAATTTCTTAGTAAATAGCTACACAGAATACTTCCGTGGTTGCCCTGCTCCCCGCTCACTTTTTATCCCACTCTAATACTTCTGGAAATGGCTGAAATACAAACCAGATTTGGTCTTTCTAGTACTCTTACCAAAAGGTTATTCACAAAAGATGTTTAGTTAATGGGAAATAGCCTTTAGTATTAAATGGTACCTAAGCTAATTAATGCATTAAATTAGAGGGGTAGCATATGGAAGCTGAAATTCAATATGCTATTCAAAATCTCAGTCATCGGGGGTCCTTAGGCTCACTAATCAGGGTGAAAAGGAGGGACCTTTGTTTACTACGTTAGCATCACAAGTGACTCTTATTTTAGTCCCTCTGATGCATCAACCTGCCTCTCCCCTACCTCCTTCCCAGCACACTCTCAGCTGTATGCTTGCCTCCTTGCACTTCTCTGACCTCCACCACTGAACATCTCCAGCCTTAGAAGATGGACTTCTGTCTCCATTGTCACTTCTCGCTCCCCATTTGATCGACAAGACACTC
>NW_006796149.1:411563-464161 GCF_000442215.2 Lipotes vexillifer
ACATCAACATATACTCATGATGTTATGGATAAACTGTCAGCTTCCTGTGTGCCACCAATGTCATGTACACTGCACAGTGACTAGGTACCTACTGTATACAAGGCACTGGTGAATGTAAAGCTAAATAACTTTCTGTCTGCAAGCAGCTTACAATAACTAAGGCACTTATATCATTTTCTCATGTATAAAAAAGTACGTAATTTTTAAAGTATGATTATATCCTATAGGAGTACAAAAGGCAAAGTTATTGTATTCTCCTCACTGATCTTTCCCCCATCACTTTCTGGCCCCTCCCTCTCCTTTATTTTACCTATTACCTTACCTCCTCTACTTACCTGATAAATTACATATCTACTTTTTCTGTTATTTATCAATAGCTATCTCTAACTCCAAGAATGTAAACTGCATGTGAGCAGGGACTCTATCCTTATTCACTGATGTGTCCCCAGACCTTAGAATACTACCTGGTCCAGAGAAGGCACTTGATAAATATTTGTTGAAAGCAGGCCTTCCAGAAGAAGTGGCATTTGCACTGAACTTTAACCAATAAGAAGGGTTTCAATAGTTGAGGAATGGGGGAAAGAATATTCTAGAAGGATGAATCAGCTCGGGTGGTAGAGTATAACTGAGGTAATAAAGTGGCTCAAAGATGGAGAAATAAAAGGATTGGTGAAATTTAACCATTTTAAATTAACTTTATGAAAGAAAATAATTCTTGCATCAACAGTATTATATTTTAGATATTTCAATGACATTTATGGACCAATATAAGTACTTTTAGTGTGATCCAGGTCCCAAATGGATAAACCACAAAGTAAAGATGTATTTGTTAATATCATGGAGAACAGACTGAATCCAGAAAGTAGGGAAGCTGGGGAATCACCTAATGGTGATCTGTTTTTTAATGTTTAAAGCTTTTTAAATAGTATTTGTTTAAATGGTTTATATCCAAGTCATTCCTCTGGAATTAACTTGCTTGCAAGGAATTTTTGTCTGCCACACCATTTCTAACTGCCCTGAATAGGCTGTGACTTTACGTCTCTATCTTGCTTCAAGTCAAAGATAAGTCTCTCCCAGCATTACAGCTGATTGAATCAGCTCCGGGATGAATATCAAAAACTGGGATGTAGCCCAGGTGATGTGGGCCCAACCTTTGTTTTTGTCCAGCTTTCAGCCATGTCTTCCCAGTCCACTTCCTGTATGAAATTTAAAACTTTAAAACTTGACACACGTCTCAAATTCCTCCTCAGGGAGGCTTCTATTGTCCTCACTGGGGGACAGGGGAGGGGATTATGACTTGCATCACAGATGCCTCAAGTAGGGAGCTGCGCTGAGGAACAATTTATCCAAGCTCATCAGGTCTTAATTGAGTATAGAGCAAAGAATTTGAAATTCACAGCCAACAAGAAATGCCCACTTGGCCTCTAAAACTCTGCAACAATAAAAGCCCTTGGGGAAGACTGTGTTGCTCCTTAGTTGCCTTAGAAAACAGATTAATATGACAATTCCAGTAACTTGGAAATTGAGCCTACCAATCAGCCACCCCTAGAGGATGCCAACCCACAACACTGCCTGCAACCAACTGGGTGTTGTGGGTTAGACCAACACTGGGAACATTTTCAATTCTTATAAAGAGCCTAAGGACACCAAACAGAAAAAGTGGTAAAGAGGTCCAGTGGCTTTTTTTTCTATCATCCTCTTGAAATAAAAATGGATTCTTTTTAAATGCAAGCTAGAGAATAACCACTTCCATTCTTGCAATCCAGCCAGGTTTGGAATGAAAGCAACTACTTCAGAAAAAGGATGAAACAGCAGCACACAAACCATGGAGGAGAGAAAGGGCTGGAAGATGAAAACTCTCTTAGTGTAGTCAAAACAAAAACTTGATCAAAGCACACACTTCCCAGTCTTGAAACATAGTATAAAGACTTTATGGTGGAGAACAAAAGACTCTGGAAGGAAGAATGAAAACAAAGGAATGGACAAAAGAGAGAGGGGGAGAAGCAATGACATTCTTCCAAGACCAGGAAGGAAATTCATCCTAGAAAGAAAGAGCACAAGAGAAAGGCAACTACAAAACAGAAATAGAAAATGACTGTGGCATGTTGGGCCAGGAAGCCAATATGACAATATTTTCTCATAAAATGATATTCTATTTCATCACCATATGCTTTAGGAAAATCCAGTATGTTCCTGACAGACTTCTAACATTTTTTCCCAAGATGGTTAAAGCTTTAGGGAATGTGTCAAAGATACTTAGCACCCACTGCATTTTTGAATATTACACGTCGGTAACTCTCAGGTTCATGAATTTTAATAATACCACTGTAATTCAGTTTGCCAATCACTCTCCCCAGCACTAGCTGATAAAAACATGCAACAGCAGATTCTGTTTTGGTTTTGTTCCAGTATACTGTTGAATCTGCAAATGGAAGTTATATATATATATGTATAAATATATATGTAAAAGTATACGTATTATATATATATATATTTATAACTTTTTTTAAAGAAAACGTATGCTAAGATGAGATACAAACATTATTTGAAAGAATTATTTCAAAACGCTGGTTGACTCACTGGCTATTGCAGAAAGAAGTGAACATTAAAGATTTAATCACTCAGTCACACATACACCGTTTCAAACTAAGTAACACAAATGAGAACTAAACAGGAGATTAAAAAACAGGCATTTTGTGCTGTTTGCTCTGCACACTTCCATGTGGAGGACTTTCTAAGCTATTCCTCAGCCTTTTACTTTCATTCCACCTGTATTTGCATATCTCTAACCACCTGTGCATTTCTAGTGGGTTACTGCATCATCACAAATGACATACCATCCCCGGAAAAGTGCCTGGCAAACTACAAGATATTATATAAATACTGAATGAGATGTTGTACCATTAATCATGATATATTAGTGTAACAGTGAAATAATCTATCAATATTTTGCCTTTTGTCCGGCTTCCCTTTCTTTATTCTATTTTTTTTCTGTCAAAGGCTAACATTATCCTTCCAGCCACCTGAGCTTCAAATGTTATTATCCTTCATTCTTCCTTTCCCCACTTCACCTTCCCAAGGTTACCAAACTCTGTTAGTTCTCTACTAGTTCATTCACTAACACAGCCTTTTTCTCTTCCCTCTTCCCCAAACCAGACCCTCATCATCGCATACCTAGACTCTGCTAAAAATCTCTTAAGAGCATCCTGCTTCCAGTTTGGGTCCCCTCTCATTCATTCCTTTTGTCGACACCTGGTAGAGCTTTCTAAAAATGCTAGTTTAATCTTGTCACTCCTCTGCACAAAAACAAAGGCAGCCGCTCTTTACAGGATAAAGAACAAAATCCCCATTCCATAGCCCAGGGCCAAGGTAGGCAGCCCAGACTCTTTGCAGCTGCACCTCCCATTATTTCTCTAAACCAGCTCCTTGCTGCACGTGGATGCTCCACTCCCACAAATTGCATGACTGCCAGTGGCTGCTTGCCCTGCCTGAAGCACCCTTCTTCTCTTCCCACCTGTTTGAATCATAGTTCCCTGTTAGGCCCATAAAGCCTCCTGAGCCACCTTTGCCCACAGGTTCTCTCTATCTTGGCACTCACCTGGTGCTTGTTCACAGTCTAATGTGTATCACATGGCTGCAGGACTGCCACACCACTGTAGAATCTGTAGCTGTGTCTTTTATTTTCCCCAAATAGATGTAAGCTTTGTGAGAGTAGGAACCCTCACATAACATTTATTGAGCACCTGCTGTGTGCAGAGCCCTGCTTGAGGTACCACAAAGATAGGAAGGTACCTTCGTCCATTCAGGCTGCTGTAACAAACTACCACAGACTAGGTGGCTTATAAAAAATGGAAATTTATTTCTGTCTGCAAGCTGGAAGTCCTAGATCAGGGTACCAGCATGGCTGGGTTCTGATGAAGGCCTTCCTCTAGGCTGCGGACTACAGAATTCTCAATTTGTTCTCATAAGATGGAAAACGGGGAGGGATCTATGGGGAGCCTCTTTTATAAGGGAACTAATCCCATTTGTGAGAGCTCTGCCCTCATGATCTAATAGCCTCCCAAACCCCCACCTGCAAATACCATCACCTTGGAGGTTAGAATTTCAACATATGAATGTTGGGGGACACATTCAGTCCATGGCAGGAGGGTTACACTTTTTTGGCATTTTACAAGAACAAATATGGTATCGTGCATATCGTAGCTGTCCAATGCACATTTTGAGTGAACTGATTTCCATAACTTTTATATTTTGGAATTATTATTTTTAGAATTAATCTGTCAAAATTAAATCCCCTAAATGTCTTCTTCATTTTACAGTAGGGAAACTATGGTCAAGAAAGATAAAATGTCTTCTTAATCCAATGTATTGGTAACAAAATAATATCTCAATGCACATTTTTGTTTTCAGTTCTGCTACTCCAACTGCGAAGTCCTTCTCATCTCTTCAAGAAAAACACTGTGTCCAAGACTCAACTTTTCTTTCCATTGGTAATTAATGAATTGCTCTTCTGCCTGAGGCACTTTGTGGCTTCGGCAGAAGCCAAGAAGGCACTAAGTCTTGCTTTCTGATCTTTCATTTTTTCATATGATTCTCCTTATTTAGACCCAATCATAGGAAGCCCAAATCCTATGGAACTGGAGCCAAAGTCAAATAAATCAAAATAGATGCTTCATACTCCTACCGTTCACAGTGCCAGATAGTTCACATTCACAGGTAATTCCTGAGTTTTCCTGATAACTACTGAAATTCCAAAAAATGTGCTTGATCACATGCCTCAGCTACTTTGCATTACACAAAAACAGACATATGTCCAGGAATATTTTATATTTATCATAAAGAGATTTTGGTGAAGGAGGGATTGATAAACCACATCATGTTATTTGGAGAATGAGAATATGCCAAATGATAAATCTTCACACTTGTTTAGCAGAAAGAAGACTCAACACTTTGAAAATCAAATAGTCCAAATAAAAGGTGATTTTAAAATACATACAATATTATCAAAATGTATAAAACAAAAAAATACACAATAAAAGCACTAACACTAATATATTAACAAAGTTTTTTTTCTAGGTATATTCATTCATTTATCATTCACTGAGCATACACTCTTGGAGAATTTACTAAGTGCGAGGTACTGTGTTAGGTATTGAGCTGTGAAACTTTTTTACTAGTTCTCCAGAATTCTTAACTGCATGTATTAATTCTATGATGAAAACTAAGATTTTTAATTGTAATAGAGTTGTGATGGTTAATTTTATGTGTCAAGTTGACTGGGCCACAAGGTGCCCAGATATTTGGTTAAACATTATTCTGTGTGTGTCTATGAGGGTGCTATACGTATGTACGTATGTATGTAATATGTAATGTATGTAGGGAGGTAGGTACCTATTTTTCAACATTAAACGTAAAACTTAAAGTTGATAATTGGGACTTCAATTAAAATTAAGAAAGTATGTTTACTAAAGGTCATTATTGAGAAAGTGAAAATGCACTGAGACTTAAAGAAGATATTTGCAATGTATACATCTGGGAAAGTACTTATATCCAGGATATATAAAGTATACCTATAAATCTGCATGTAAAAGACAGACAACCTATTAAAAATGGGCAAAAGACTTGATACAAGTAAAATATTCAAATATAACTAAACATCTGAAAAGGTGCTAAATATTATTAGTCACCGTGAAAATGCAAATTAAAATCATAACCACTTACCATTGTGCATACCAGAAAGGCTTAAAACTTATAAAGCCTGACAATTCCAAATGTTGGCAAGAATGTGAAGAATTGTAATTCTCATGCACTCGAGTGGTAGTTTAATGATGGTTCGTAAAAACATTTTGGAAAACTGGCATTACCTACAAAGGCTGAGCATTAACATTACCTGTATTCCAGCAATTCTGTTCTCAAGGAAATGCCCAAGAAAAATGCATGCGTTCACCAACAGACATGCACAGGAATGTTCACAGCAGCATAATATATATATAGCCAAAACTTGAAAACGACCCAAATGCTCATCAATAGATTTGAAAAATAAACTGTATTAATTACAGAAATGAAAAGTAACAAATTACTGCTACTAGCAACAATATACATAACTTACAAACATAATGACTGAAAAAAGGTAGATACAAAAGAGTAACTTCCATTTACGCAAAGTTTCATCAGGCATAACTAATCTGTGGTGCTAGAAGTCACAACAGTGGTTTCCTTTGTGTGTAGGGATGGAATAGTGAGGCTTCTGGGGTGCTGCTTCTTTTTTGATTGAAGTGTTGGTTACACAGGTATTTTGGGGTGGTAAAATTTCACTGAGCTGTATACTTAGGATTTGTGCATTTTTCAGTATATACGTTATACAACTCCTTAAAAGAAAGTTTAGGAAATGGTACCAAACAGCCTGCTGAATAGTTTTCATCATACAGCATTTAAGGTTCCTTAGAGACAAGGATCTGGCAAAAACGTTCTTAATTCTCGTTACTCGCCAACAATAGTCACTGATTTCTTAGTGCTTTCACTAATGACTACCTTTGAGCCTGGATTGTATTTCTCCACCCATTTCTTCCTGTCAAAGTTTCTATCTTCCCTTTAAGACTGACTAAACAATTCCATCTTCTTTCTGAAGCATTCCTTGATTTCTTAAGGAAGCCTTTTGATCACATTCTACTGTATCACGTTCCACTGCTCATGTTCACTGCATCTTCATAATTCTCAGTAAGTTTATGGCCACTTTTTTTCTTTTACTTATTTGTGGAACTCTGTCCTCTTATTTTAATTACTTTTATTTCTGTTTTCACTCTTTAAGGGGAAATATTGTATCTCAATCATTTTTTAATAGCATCCTATTCCATAGGTAGTCCCTGGGACCTGCATATACTATTTATACTTTTACACTTTCCAAATTTACACCTTCAACCCAGTCCTCTCCCTGCAACTCCAGTCCTGTGTATCCATACGCCAACTCCTTATCGCCACTAAAATTTCTAACAGGCATCTTGAACATCACATTCCAGCCCCTAACTCCTAACCATTCCCCTCAAACCTGTGTCTTCCAGTCTCTGAATGAATGGCAACTCCATCAGTTTCTCTGGTCAAAAACCTTAGAGTCAGCCTTAACTCACCTCTTTCACTCAACATCCTATATCTTATTCATCAGTAAATCCTGTCAATGGTACCCTCAAAAGAGAATCCAACCCTTCTGGACTCCTCTACACTAGGACCCTGGTTCAAACCACCATCACCTCTTGCGTGGAACAGTGCAATTCTTCTCCTTAGTCTGTTCACACCCTGGCCAGCATATCCTTTTAAAAATCTAAGTCAGATCACATCAGTCCTCCTGAAATGGCTTCCCGCACTCACAGGGCAAAAGTGCTATGCTACCAGACCCTTCTCTACCCAAAGCACCTCCTACTACTCCCCTCCCAGCTGCCCTGCTGCCTGCCGTGCTGTTGCTCTGCTGCCCCAGGCGTGCTCCTGACTCTGGAACTTCACATTTGCCATCCCCTTAGCCAGGAATGTTCTTCCTTCTTTGAGTAAAGGAGCTCAGTCCCTCACCTCCTTCAAGTCCTTCCTCAAACACTACCCTCTTCATGAGGGTGTCCCTGGCCAGCCTACCTTAAATTTCAATCCCACTCTCTCCCACACTCCTTTTCCTCCTTCCTTGCCTTATTTTTCTCCACAGCATTCAACACTGTTTCTATCCTATACAGACATTCTATGTTTACTTAGTTTTTCTTCTATCACTTGCTTTCACCAACTAAAATGTAAGCAGCACAAGGACAGATACTTATATCTATTGTGTTCATTGGTGTATCCCTAGAATATAGAACGGTGCCTGACACGAAGTAGGTGCTTAATAAATATTTATTGGATTAATGAATAAACAGTAGGTGCTTGATATATCACCTAGGAATTAATGAATAAGTGAATAAATGAAACAGTTCACAGCGTTTCGTTTTCCAAAGATATAATGTGTCAGTTTTCATCCTCCCTTACAATTTATTTTGCCATATTGGATAGATATCTTTTTACGATACATGACCCATTAATCTGCCTTCTTAAATAGAAACTATAGATGCCATTTAACTCTTTCTTTCTGACTCTGGGTCACTGGTATAAACCTAAGTCCCTGCAGATGATATCTTCAGAGCTTACGAAAGCTTATGAAATTGGCTCTGCCTCCAGTAAGTTTTGTGCTGTTTTTGTCATTTATCTCTACCTTCACTCACTGCTTTCTTTATACATATTTGGATCAAACCTTTTCTAATTTGTAGGTTGAAAGTCAGGCTTATTAAGCTTATTAGAAATGAGTCTGTTGGCTCTAACTGACAATGAAGGGATGTTCCTATGAGTTAAATTCTAATACTTCAATACTCAAGTGGTACTCAGCATCCATTTTTGCTTCTCAGAAGTTGACCTGCTTACTTCCAAGTTTTACTATGCTGGCAATTGCAGTGACAAGATAAATGACTTCTAAACACTTGGGAAAATGAGCTACTAATGAAAATGTCGGGATACATGTATATATGTGAATATATATTCCTTGGAGTATATATATATATATGCAAAAATATGCATTGTGATAAAACATGAAGTTGACAATTTTCTTACATATTGTATTACTGAAAATTATCAAATTTTAAAAACTTAACTGTATCATCACATATTTTATAAGTGAGACTCCATGTTCCATGTGCTATAAGAAATATAAAATTCTTAATTACATTCCATTTTAAACATTATCTTTGACTATGGGTTTCTAGAATTTTGCATGTCTGTAATTTTGTTCATTCCTCTGACAACTGAACCACAGTTGACACGCATAAAATCAATAAATGTCCAATTAAGGATAAACTGTCTCGGCTTCTGTCATCTTGATAATTTCCATCTTTTTCTAAATTGAATTAAATTTATGGGATCAAATTATTTATCATTAAAATCAGCTCTCTTATACTTTCATTTTTCCATTGCATGCATTTTTCTAAATAAGTGCAAAAGTGTAATAAAATTCAAATTATTGCATAAGCCACTGCTATGAAGATTAAGATGGAGGATGCTGCCAGAACTGAACTATCAGCTGAGAGGCAGCTCTACCAGGCTGAAAGCATCAATTTGTCATTCCAGATCCAAAGGTCCAAATTTGGCCTGGAAAAGACAATAAAAGGGGTAAAATGTATAATGGTCCCAAAGTAGTTTGTATGCAAGTAATAACCTTCTGTTGGCGAGTGCTTTGTTCTCAGTAAGCAATCACTATTATTGTTGTTGTTGTTATTATTCTCATTATAATTTTTGGTGTTATTACATAAACATATTCTATTTGTGTCATACACCTAAATAGATTGCAAGGGCCCCCAGTCTTCCAACAAACATTTGCGGAGCACTGATTCCATGCCAGGCACAGATCTTCTCAATTCCTTCCAGAAGGTCATCAGATGTCTAGCCCAGGGTACTTTTCTACTATCTATCATGCCCTGTATCATGGTGAAGCCACTGTGATGCAGATAAAAAACCTTCGATGCAGATCACAACAGTCACTGCTTACTCAAATTATCCATACTGCCCAAACAATTCACATTAATCATAGGCTCATACAACAGAATGATAAGGGGAATCCGAAAAAACATCCAGTTCAGCTTTTCACATTTGACTGATAAGGAAACCAAGGCCAAAGAATAAATAACATGCCCAAGGTCACATAGGAAATAAGCTGGAGAGTTAAGACCACAAACTAGTCTTCATTCGTCTGTCCTACTAACTCAGTAACTATTAACCAGACATTTAAGGGGTGATACACGTGGCAATTTAGAGAAATGAATCCACAGCCAGAGACTCCTGGATTGGAATGTGTGCTCCAGGATACACACCAACTGTCACTTAAACTTCCAGAACCTCAATTCCTCTTCTGTAAAATGGGAATGACAATAATACCAACTCAGATTTAAATGAGATAATATAGGTGAAGGACTTTGAGTAGTACTAAACACAGTAAGTACTCAACGAGGAGAAGATGATATGTTCGCCTTTATTACATGTTATATAGATACGATGTAGAAACTACAGTAAATATTGTGTTAACTTCACAGTGCTGGAAATGTTGCTTTGCCAGTCCCAAAGCAGAACTGTGTAATAGAGTTTCACAGGCCACAAAGAACTGCCCTCAGTGGCTGCCTTTGGGGTTACTATTCCAAGTTTAGAAAATGTAAAGATAGAAAATTGCTGAACCCAGTGAAATGCCAGATGTTCAAAACAGAATGGCCTTCCAGTCAAGTCAATATCACTTCTGGATGGATACTGATCATTAAAACCTTTCTCAATAATATCCACAGATTACTAAATCTAAATATTCTTAACAGAGATAAATAACCTGGATTTCTGTGTATAATTCCACTCAGCCTTTACCAGTTATAATGCTTGGTGCTAGGGACATTTTTGCTAGTGTGTTATAACCACGCAATTAGTACCCTTTTCTCCTGGTTAAAGAGTCTACATTTCTGACACAGCCAGAGGAAACAAAGCAATTTTATTTTTAAACTACCATTGTTTTTATTTCCTTTATCCCCCAAACCATAATGAGATACATACAGAGTATCCAATGTTAGATTTGGTGGGCTACCAGGATATTTTCTTTCAGGAGAAAAAAATTAGAGGAAATCACTGTACAAATAATCATGTCCCTCTGGACTGTGCTGGTAACCAGCGGGCAATATACTTTGTCACTCCCAAAGCTTTGTCATAGAAACCACCAGAACTGAGGTGGCTCCTATAGAAACTGCACATTCCTCATGACCTTCCCAAATGGAAAAATCTGGTTTGAATAAGTTAGAAAGGCAAGAAGAATTTACTCAGGGTTCACAGGCTTCATAATCTAATTGAGTTCTTTTTTTTTTTTTTTTTGTACAGAAATTTAGCAAAAGAGATCAAATAAACATTCTGAGAATTTTAAAGAAAGAGAAATCTCTGGCAGTGATTCAGTTCTGCTAAGTCAGAGTCCAATTTTTCAGTAAAAAGGTGGTGAAGGTGGGGAACCCCAATTAAAGCTCAATTGTTAAGTCATTCCTGACCCTTGATCATGAAAAAGCTGGTCCCACAACTTCCTGTTTTGTCTTGACTTGCATATAACACTGATGCAATGTCTTATTATTTTGCAGAAATAGGGATTTTAAAAAATATATTACACATATACTTTAAAATTACATACACATAATGAAAAGATTAGAGGCTATGAATCCATTCTTTGTTGTCTTGCTTTAGGTAAAAATTAAGTGAAAATATATAAAAAGTAACAATCAGGGGAAGAGACCACTAGTAAACAGAAATAAGTGCAATTCTTCCCTTGCTGTTTGTTAAGCTAGAAGAGTGGGCCTCTCCTCTCCTTGGGCCTCTAGAATATACACACACTTACACTCATACTAAAGTTTTTCAAATACACATATCTCCATGGATCTTTATGCCAGTTCTGAGAGGGAGGAAAAAACATGTAAGAGAGAACATTTATGGTACATGGGCTCAGCCATGCACAGCCCCAGGTGTTCTCTCATTCAGCTTCTCAGCTGCCCTTTGAAGGAGGCATCAGCAGCCCCTGTAGACACAAAAACTGAGCCGCAGGGAGATGAAGTGATTCAGTCCAGGTGAGTGTGGAGCGAGTGCTGCAGCTGGGCTGTCGGACTGTTTTCACTACACACACCACCGGACTAGGACCTGCCAGGTTCAGACATTCCCCCACTACCGCCCAAGCTCTGGGGAAAACCACATTATTTGAAGTTTATTGTTTAATTGCAGTGAGAGAAAAATTTCAGGAGACAAAAGGAGGAAACATGGGGAGGGGAGGGGAGGGGAGAGGAGGGAAGAGTAGAAAAGAGGAGGGGAGAGCTGGGGAGAGGAGATCTGGGAACAGAACCTCTGACCTTCTAATGCTGCAGGTTTTGGAGAGCTGCCAAGCTGCTCAAGGAGCCATGGAGAAAATAAGTTCTCTCCCTTCAAAGAAATTTTTTTCCGGAAAAAAAAAGGGCCATGAACAGCTTTCTTTTCCCCAGAAGACTAGAGTGTTTTTCCCTAGGTCAATGACCATCACATAACAGATCATATTTTCATTTTTGTTTTGGCCCCTGGCAAGCTTAGAATCATTTACAGCTCAATTTTACTAACCCTACTGGACCTTATAGTCTAAATATTTATTGTATCTTTTTATCTGACCTTGCCTTTGTATATTTATATATTCTCAGGTACCAATTTTTAACTATTTTATGTTAGCTTGTAATTATATATACTTGTAGACAAACCCAATTACTATATAATCAATATATAAATTACTTTATGCATTTGATCACTCTCTCTACTACCTGGGATAGTTGTTAGTATATATTAATTTTCTTTGACTAAGTAAATATGCTTAGTCCCACTGCAATTGTCCTACTAATAAATCTACAGTGAAGAGTACAAGGAAGAAGTATACAGTTGGTAGAAGCACCCGTAACAGTGGACTTGAGCTAATCCAGCAATTGGCAAGAACTGCCCCAAACATGCGACATGTAAACTGAGACTTACAAGCATTAACTAAGAGAGGAGAGAAGTGGAGAAAGACTGCAATTGGGGAGCACTTCAAGCAGAGAAACAACACATGCAAGGCTCTCAGGTACAAAGGAAGGGGCTTCCTTCCAACCTGTGAGAAGGCCAGTATGACTACAGCTTTGACAGAGAGGGAAGGAAGTGGTATTGAGGTGGAGAGACAAGCCATGCTGAAGACTTTGGTCTTTGTCCAAAGAACAATGATGAGAATATTAAACGACTCGCTCAAAGTCACCCAGTCAGTAAATAAAGATGTGTATAGCAAATATTAATAATGCAGCTTATAGCCAATAATCAGCATTAAGGGGAAATCTGGAACAATCATAATCATTATGTTAATACTTTCACATTTAGATCATTATCAAAATTGCTGTTAAGTCAAAAACAAAATTTAACAAAAATCATGTTAAATAGTTATTACTAAATTTACTATTACGTACCCCAGTTCACATATGAGAAAACTGCTGCTCAGAGGAATTCAGTGATTTGCTTGAGATCATTACAGAAAAGTGGTAAAACTGGGACTAGAAATCTGCACTATTGAATCAAAATCTTGTGTTCTCTCCATGAAGTACGCCCCCTAGGATGCATAGCTGATCCTTTAAATACATGTTCAAGACTGGGTACCAGGGAGCAAACCGGAGGATGTAAACTTTTATATAAAACTGGCCTTGAGCTCCATTCTTGAAGCATATAAATGACAGTGCAGGAGAATATGTGACATAATTTTATAAATTATTCTAATAAATAGTCATTTTCTAGATCAGTCATGCAAATCTATGATCAATCTTGAATTCTTACAAAAGAAAGAAAACAAAACATCTTTCACTATTGAAAGGTAATTTGAAATTTGTTACACTTAAGATGTTAAGAAATCTAGGCAAACCTTAGCTTTCTGTGCTTTGATTTTAAAAAGCTATCACTCTCAGGAGGAACTGACTATTCTTATTCCTATCCCTAATGAGGGAAACAGGAAAGTTTGAAGGGGGTATAAAGAAATTGTTTCCTCTTTTCACATAAATAGTGTTCTTTGCCATTGAGTTGTTCTCGTCAAAAAAAAAAAAAAAAAAAGTAGCTTCAAGCAATGTCAAGAAATGGAAATGGGGTTTTATCAAACGGTACTCTCGTCAATAAAGGAGAAGGAAATCTCATGAGAAAAAAGGAGGCAAAGAAGACAAGTGTCCCCTGAAAGTCATTCAGCTGCAGAGGCTAAGAAATCTCAGCTTCTCAGCAGCAAGAGTTCTTGCATTGCCGTCAGGTGTGCTGCCACCAGCAGGACCCAGCCACCCTCTTATGAGTCGTCTTCCTTCCCTGTTCAACCCACCAGCATTCGTTGAGCATCAGGGAATCTGGACAGGACCCTGGAGGCAGTCTCTGTCTTCTTGACCATCGGGGTTCACTGAAGCTCTCTGTCACGTCATCATCTCTCTCCTCCAGGACTACACATTTTGTCCTCTACTCTGCCTCTTTTCCCTACCTCACACCTCTGCTTACTAATACCTTTGCCTGATCACTGCTTTGGTCCATTCACAACTTCTCTAGACCTCTAGGCCTTATGGCCTCAGTTATATGAGTTCTCTCCATAGTTGTTTTTGGTGTTGGCCCCTTCCTTCTAGAATACTCTACTATATTCCTCAGTCTGTATTCACAAGAAGAAACCTGACTGGCCTAGTGAACAACCCCTGTTCCAATTCTGACACAGCTGTTCCGACCAGGCCCCACTGCTGACTACTCACCAGGCTATGGATTTGCTACCCTTGCTTCAGGCAATCAATGCTTTCCCAGCAAGCTGTAGCTGAGGGGAAAAAGTAGCATGGAGAGTAACATGGCACAGAATATGAGGGCAAGCTCTGACCTGACGTCTGGGTTCACATCCCAGCTATGCCATTTACCAGCTGTGGGACTTTGGGCAAATTCCTTAAGGCATCCTCTATAAAAGGAGGGTGATTATAACATCTATCTCCTTGGGTTGTTGTGAGGATTAAATTAAATAACACATGAAAAAAACTTAGCACTATATTTAGTGCCTAGGAAGGGCTCTATAAGTGTCAGCTATTATAACTGTGTATATCTATGACTGATCCTCAGCAGATGGCCATGGGCAGGCCAACTGCCCTTGACTGGAAACTGTAGGCCCAGAGAAATTCATTGATGATGACCTGTTCAATCACAAGTGTGCAATTTCTTCAACCTCAGTTACCTGTCAAAGCTCACTAAGAGGTCTTTTAAATGTTAGAGAGGATTTTGGGGTTTTTTCTGTCTAAATTATTTTCACATGACATGTTTAAATTTGCAAAATTAATATACAAGTACCTTCTGGAATACGCTGTCAAAAGTGCCCTCCTTCATTTGAACATTCTATGAAATATTAATGCTTGAGCTTAGGGAAGTTTTTATGGCTGTTTAGGCATTTGTGTGTGTGTCTGTGTCTGTGTGTATCTATGTATATTTTAATAAGAACTCCCTTATTATTGGGTCATTATGTGACCCATTAAGACCTAGAGGAGAATCCGTGCCTGTGTGTGCCTCAGCCATGGAAGTGCGCACTCGGCTTCCTGAGGCACTCCCTTCCCTTCGCAAGTAGAGCCTGGGTACAGAATGTCACCATCCTTTGCCTCATTTCATCAAATAAGCCTTCTGACAGGTCTCCCATCCTCTAGCTTTCTCCCGGCTTTAGTTCATCTTCTCCGGGATGACCCAGCCATGTGGCTGACAGGGTCTTGGTGCTCCGGCCAGGTGTCAGGCCTGAGCCTCTGAGGTGGGAGAGCCGAGTTCAAGGCATTGGTCCACCAGAGACCTCCCAGTCTCTTGTAATATCAACTGGTGAGAGCTCTACCAGAGATCTCCATCTCAACGCTAAGACCCAGCTCCACTTAATGACTAGCAAGCTTCAGTGCGGACATCCCATGCCAAATAAATAGCAAGACAGGAACACAACCCAACCCATTAGCAAAGAGGCTGCCTAAAATCATAGCAAGTTCACAGACACCCCAAAACACACCACCGGACAGGGTCCAGCCCACCAGAAAGATAAGATCCAGCCTCATACATCAGGACACAGGAACCAGTCCCCTCCACAAGGAAGCCTACAAAACCCACTAAGCCAACCTTACCCACTGGAGGCAGACACCAAAAACAACAGGGATTAGGAACCTACAGCCTGTGAAAAGGAGACCCCAAACACAGTAAGTTAAGCAAAATGTGAAGACAGAGAAATACACAGCAGATGAAGGAGCAAGGTAAAAACCCACCAAACCAAACAAATGAAGAGGAAATAGGCAGTCTACCTGAAAAAGAAATCAGATTATGAGAGTAAAGATGATCCAAAATCTTGGAAACAGAATGGAGAAAATACAACAAATGTTTAACACGGACAAAGGAGAACTAAAAAGGAAACATTGATGAACAACACAATAAATGAAAAGAAAATTCTCTAGAAGGAATCAATAGCAGAATAACTGAGGCAGAAGAAAGCGTAAGTGAACTGGAAGATAAAATAGTGGAAATAACTACCACAGAACAGAATAAAGAATGAAAAGAATTGAGGACAGTCTCAGAGACCTCTGGGACACCACTAAATGCACGAACATTCGAATTATAGGGGTCCCAGAAGAAAAAGACAAAAAGAAAGGGACTGAGAAAGTATTTGAAGAGATTATAGTTGAAAACTTCCCTAATATAGGAAAGGTAAGAGTCAATCAAGTCCAGGAAGCTCAGAGAGTCCCATACAGGATAAATCCAAGGAGAAACATGCCAAGATGCATATTAATCAAACTATCAAAAATTAAATACAAAGAAAAAATAATAAAAGCAGCAAGGGAAAAGCAAAAAATAACATACAACTGAATCCACATAAAGTTAATAGCTGATCTTTCAGCAGAAACTGCAAGCCAGAAGGGTGTGGCAGGACATATTTAAATTGATGAAAGGGAAAAACCTACAACCAAGATTACTCTACCCAGCAACAATCTCATTCAGATTTGACAGAAAAATCAAAACCTTTGCAGACAAGCAAAACTTAAAGAGACTTCAGCACCACCAAACCAACTTTACAACAAATGCTAAAGGTACTTCTCTAGGCAGGAACACAAGAAAAGGAAAAGATCTACAATAACAAATCCAAAACAATTAAGAAAATGGTAATAGAAACATACATATCGATAATTACCTTAAATGTAAATGGATTAAATGCTCCAACCAAAAGACGTAGACTGGCTGAACAGATACAAAAACAAGACCTGTATATATGCTGCCAACAAGAGACCCACTTCAGATCTAGGGACACATACAGACTGAAAGTGCGGGGATGGAAAAACATATTCCATGCAAATGGAAATCAAAAGAAAGCTGTAATAGCAATTCTCGTATCAGACAGAATAGACTTTAAAATAAAGACTATTATAAGAGACAAAGAAGGACACTACATAATGATCAAGGGATCAATCCAAGAAGAAGATATAACAATTGTAAATATTTATTCACCCAACATAGGAGCACCTCAATACATAAGGCAAATACTAACAGACATAAAAGGGGAAATCGACAGTAACACAATCATAGTAGGGGACTTTTACACCCCACTTTCACCAATGGACAGATCATCCAAAATGAAAATAAATGAGGAAACACAAGCTTTAAATGATACATTAAGCAAAATGGACTTAATTGATATTTATAGGACGTTCCATCCAAAAGCAACAGAAAACACTTTCTTCTCAAGTGCACATGGAACATTCTCCAGGATACATCATACATTGGGTCACAAATCAAGGATTGGTAAATTTAAGAAAACTGAAATCATATCAAGTATCTTTTTGGAACAAAACACTATAAGACTTGATAACAATTTCAGGAAAAAAACTGTAAAAAATTCAAACACATGGAGGGTAAATAATACACTACTAAATAACCAAGAGATCACTGAAGAATCTATCAAAGAGGAAATCTAAAAGCACCTACAAACAAATGACAAATGAAACAGGACGACCCAAAACTATGGGATGCAGCAAAAGCAGTTCTAAGAGGGAAATTTATAGCAATACAATGCCACCTCAAGAAAGAAGAAAAATCTCAAATTAACAACCTAACCTTAAACCTAAAGCAATTAGAGAAAGAAGAACAAAAAAACACCAAACTTAGCAGAAGGAAAGAAATCATAAAGATCAGAGCAGAAATAAATGAAATACAAACAAAGAAAACAATAGCAAATATCAATAAAACTAAAAACTGGTTCTTTAAGAAGTTAAACAAAATTGATTAGCCAGACTCATCAAGAAAAAAAGGGAAAAGACTCAAATCAACAGAATTAGAAATGAAAACAGAGAAGGAACAACTGACACTACAGAAACACAAAGGATCACGAGAGATTAGTACAAGAAACTATATGCCAATAACATGGACAATCTGGAAGAAATGGACAAATTCTTAGAAAAGCACAACTTTCCAAGGCTGAACCAGATAGAAATAGAAAATACAAACAGAACAATCACAAAGCACTGAAATTGATACTGTGATTTAAAATCTTCCAACAAACAAAAGCCCAAGACCAGAAGGCTTCACAGGTGAATTCTATCAACCATTTAGAGAAGAGCTAACACCTATCCTTCTCAAACTCTTCCAAAATATAGCAGAGGAAGAACAAGGCCAAACTCATTCTATGAGGCCACCATCACCCTGATACCACAACCGGACAAAGATGCCACAACAAAAGGAAACTACAGGCCAATATCACTGATGAACATAGATGCAAAAATCCTCAACAAAATACTAGCAAACAGGATCCAACAGCACATTAAAAGGATAATACACCATGATCAAGTGGGGTTATCCCAGGAATGCAAAGATTCTTCAATACACACACATCAGTCAATGTGATACACCATACCAGCAATTTGAAGGATAAAAACCATATGATCATTCCAATACATGCAGAAAAAGCTTTTGACAAAAGTCAACACCCATTTATGATAAAAACCCTGCAGAAAGTAGGCATAGAGGGAACTTACCTCAGCATAATAAAGGTCATATATGACAAACCCAGAGCCAACATCGCTCTCAATGGTGAAAAACTGAAAGCATTTCCTCTATGATCAGGAACAAGACAAGGTTGCCCATTCTCATCACTACTGTTCAAAATATTTTGGAAGTTTCAGCCACAGCAATCAGAGAAGAAAAGGAATCCAAAATGGATAAGAAGAAGTAAAGCTGTCACTGTTTGCAGATGACATGATACTGTACATAGAGAATCCTAAAGATGCCACCAGAAAACTACTAGAGCTAATCAATGAATTTGGTAAAGTAGCAGGATACAAAATTAATCCACAAAAATCTCTTGCATTCCTATACACAAATAATGAAAAATCTGAAAGAGAAATTAAGGGAACACTCCCATTTACCATTGCAACAAAAAGAATAAAATACCCAGGAATAAACCTACCTAAGGAAACAAAAGACCTGTATGCAGAAACCTATAAGACACTGATGAAAGAAATTAGATGATACAAACAGATGGAGAGTTATACCATGTTCTTGGATTGGAAGAATCAACATTGTGAAAATGACTATACTACTCAAAGCAATCTACAGATTCAATGCAATCCCTATCAAACTACAAATGGCATTTTTCACAGAGTTAGAACAAAAACTTTCACAACTTGTATGGAAACACAAAAGACCCCAAATAGCCAAAGCAATCCTGAGAAAGAAAAACAGAGCTGGAGGAATCAGACTCCCTGACTTCAGACTATTCTACACAGCTACAGTAATCAAGACAGTATGGTACTGGCACAAAAACAGAAATACAGATCAATGGAACAGGATAGAAAGCCCAGAGATAAACCCATGTACTTATGGTCGCCTTATCTTTGATAAAGGAGGCAAGAATATACAATGGAGAAAAGACAGCCTCTTCAATAAGTGGTGCTGGGAAAACTGGAGAGTTGCATGTAAAACAATGAAATTACAACACTCCTTAACACTATACACAAAAATAAACTAAAAATGTATTAAAGACCTAAATGTAAGCCAGACACTATAAAACTCTTAGATGAAAACGTAGGCAGAACACCCTATGACATAAACCACAGCAAGATCCTTTAGACTCACCTCCGAGAGAAATGGAAATAAAAACAAAAATAAACAAATGGGACATAATGAAACTTAAAAGCTTTTTCACAGCAAAGGAAAACACAAGACGAAAAGACAACCCTCAGAATGGGAGAAAATATTTGGAAATGAAGCAAGTGACAAAGGGTTAATCTCCAAAATTGACAAGCAGCTCATGCAGCTCAATATCAAAAAAACAAACAACCCAATCCAAAAATGAGCAGAACACCTAAATAGACATTTCTCCAAAGAAGATATACAGATTGCCAACAAACACATGAAAAAATGCTCAACTTCACTAATCATTAGAGAAATGCAAATCAAAACTACAATGTGGTATCACCTCACACTGGTCAGAATGGCCATCATCAAAAAATCTACAAACAATAAATGCTAGAGAGGGTGTGGAGAAAAGGGAACCCTCTTGCACTGTTGGTGGGAATGTAAATTGATACAGCCACTATGGAGAACAGTATGGAGGTTCCTTAAAAAACTAAACATAGAACTACCATATGACCCAGCAATCCCACTACCAGGCATATACCCTGAGAAAACCATAATTCAAAAAGAGTCATGTACCACAATGTTCACTGCAGCTCTATTTACAATAGCCAGGACATGGAAGTAACCTAAGTGTTCATCAATAGATGGATGGATAAAGAAGATGTGGCTCATATATACAATGGAATATTACTCATCCATAAAAAGAAACCAAATTGAGTTATTTGTAGTGAGGTGGATGGACCTAGAGTCTGTCACACAGAGTGAAGTAAGTCAGAAAGAGAAAAATGAATATCGCATGCTAACATATATATATGGAATCTAAAAAAAAAAAAAAAGCATCTTCTTCTCATGAAGAACCTAGGGGCAGGACAGGAATAAAGATGCAGATGCAGAGAATGGACTTGAGGACACAGGGAGCGGGAAGGGTAAGCTGGGATGAAGTGAGACAGTGGCATGGACTAATACATACTACCAAATGCAAAACAGAAAGCTTGTGGGAAGCAGCCACATAGCACAGGAAGATCATCTCGGTGCTTTGTGACCACCTAGAGGGGTGGGTTAGTGAGGGTGGGAGGGAGATGCAAGAGGGAGGAGATATGGGGATATATGTATATGTATAGCTGATTCACTTTGTTATAAGGCAGAATCTAACACACCATTGTAAAGCAATGATACTCCAATAAAGATGTTTAAAAAAAAGAAAGAATATATATGATATAGGCAAGTTATTTAACCTTTGTTAAGACTGTTTTCCCACTTGTACAATGGGAACAGGAATATCTACTACCTCACTGGGCTGTTTCATGGGTCAAATAAAACAGAACATACCTATCACAGTACCTGACACATAGATATTGAATAGCACCCAGTATGCTTTAGTTGTTATTGTTATTCCAAGAGAAAGTTCTGTTTAAAATGTATGGCTGGTTCACTCTGCTGTACACCTGAGACTAGCACAGCATTGTAGATCAACTATACTCCAACAAAATTTTTAAAAAATCATATGGTGCTCTCCTCAAAAAATCATATGATGTTCAATGATGAAAGCGTAACCCCCGAAGCTCAGTTTCTCCCATTTTTAAAGTAAAAATAGTACCTATAGCAAAGTAAGCATTAAATAGGAAAATACATGTAACAGTACTTTGTAAATTATATGGGTGTATTAGCCTTATTTAATATATTAGTTTTGGCACTGGTATTATTAGTATCACAATACTTGAAGCAATCATAAGTGCTGTCATATACATACCCATGCAAAATCCACAACCAGTTCTCAATTTTCAGCCTCAGGATTAAAGATGACAAAGATACACTGTTTTGTTTCCTGAAGAGAAAAAAGCACACACACAAAAGAATCATTAGGGAATGAAATAGTCTGTTACTGTAAATTTTTTAAAAGGGCAAATTCAGTTAAAATTTTCAACCTTGCAGTTTGCAATAATGAGTAATAGAGGGAAATAAGTCAAATATATGCATATGCAGGCTGAGTAAGACAGCTGGATTTGGTCATTAGGATTCCAAATCCTGTTGGTTTCTCTACAGGAAAAATAAGAGATAATATGATAAAATAAAGACCATCAAGAAAAACATCATGCATCTAACCTCAACAGACAGGTGCTTGGAAACAAGCACCAAAGCATCTCCATGGTAGAGGGGTGACCTATTTTGGAGGCTCAAGGAAGGAATTCTCAAACTTGAGCAAGCATCAGAATCATGTGGAGGGCTTGTTAAAACACAAATTGCTGGGCCCTACCACCTCAGAGTTTCTGAATTAATAGGCTGGATGGAGCCCAAGAATTTGCACTTCTGACAAGCTCCCAAGTGATGTTGATGCTGCTGGTCTAGGGACCATACTTTGAAAACACCTAATCCACATAATTGATATTTCTGTAGAAATGCTCAACTCCCTGAGGATGGTTGGAAGGAGAACGTAATAGTGTTGGGGCTTTTTTGTTTCATTTTTAACTTTATTGAGGAATAATTGACCAATATAATTGTGTATATCTAAAATGTATAACATGACAATTTGATATACATATACATTGTGGAATGATTAACAAGGTCAAGATAATTAACACATCCATCACTTCACATAAACTCCTTTTTTGTTGTTGTGAGAATGCTAAGATCTACTCTCAGCAACTTTCAAGTACACAACACCTAACGTATTATTAACTATAGTCACCATGCTACACATTAAGGCTGCAGAACTCATTCTTCTTGTAACTGAAAATGTGTTCCTTTTGACCTGTATCATCCCATTTCTCCTTCCCCCCCCCAGCCCATGGCAACCACCATTCTATTGTTTCTAGGAAGGTGACTTTTTTACATTCCACATATAAGTGATATCATACACTATTTGTCTTTCTGTGTCTGGCTTATTTCACTTAGCAAAATGCCCTCCATTTTCATCCATATTGTCACAAATGGCAGGATTTCCTTCTTTTTTATGGCTGGATTATATTTCATTGTATATATATGTTTCACATTTTTTTTTTATTCATTCATCCACTGATGGACACTCAGGTAGTTTCCATATCTTAGCTACTGTGAATAATGCTGCAAATACACATGGATGTGCAGATCTCTCTCAAGATACTGATTTCAATTTCTTTAGAAATATATCCAGCAGTTGGATTGCTAGATCATCTGGTAGTTCACTTTTTAATTTTTTGAGGAACCACCATACTGTTTTCCATAATGGCTGTACCAATTTACATTTCCATCAACTGCGTAGGAGGGTTCCCTTTTTTCCATATCCTTGCCAACAACATTTGTTCTCTCTTATCTTTTTGATAATAGCCATCCTAACAGCTATGAAGTGATATCTCATTAAGGGTTTGATTTGCATTTTCTTGACGATTAGTGATGTTGAGCACTTTTTCACATACCTATTGGCCATTTGCATGTCTTCTTTGGAAAAATGTCTATTCCAATTCTTTGCCCATTTTTTAATTCCCAACACTATTTATTGAAGAGACTATCCTATCCCCATTGTGTCTTCTTGTTGCCACTGTCAAAAATTAGTTGACCATATATGCATGTGTTTATGCCTGGGTACTCTATTCTGTTCCAATGGTCTATGTGCTTCTTTTTATGCCAGTACCATACTGTTTTCATTACTATAGCTTTGTAATATAGCTTGAAATCAAGAAGTGTGATGCCTCCAGCTTTGTTCATCTTTGTCAGGATTGCTGTGGCTATTCAGGGTCTTTTGTGGTTCCATACAAATTTAGGATAGTGTTTTCTATTTCTGTGAAAAATGCCATTGGTATCTTGATAGGAATTGCATTGAACCTGTAGATCACTTGGGGTAATATGGACATTTTCACAATATTAATACTTCAAATCTAAGAACACAGGATAGATTTCCATTTATTTGTATATTCTTCAATCTCTTTCATCAATGTCTTATATTTTCAGTGGACAGGTCTCTCATCTCCTTGGTTAAATTTATTCTGAAGTATTTTATTGTTTTTGATGCTATTGTAAATGAGATTATTTTCTTAATATCTCTTTCAGACAGTCCTTTTTTAGTATATAGAAACACAATTGATTATGTTGATTTTGTATCCTGCAACTTTACTGAATTCATTTATTAGTTCTAATAGTTTTTTTAGTGGAGGTTTTAGGATTGTCTATATATAAGCATATGTCATCTGCAAACAGAGATACTTTTACTTCTTCCTTCTAATTTGTGTGCCTTTTAGTTCTTTCCTTTGCCTAATTGCTATGGCTAGGACTTCCAGTACTATGTTAAGTAGAAATGGTGAGAGTGAGCATTCCTGTTTTGTTCCTGATCTTAGAGGGAAGGTTTTTAACTTTTCACCACTGAGTATGATGTTAGCTGTGGGCTTGTCATATAGGACCTTTATTATATTGAGAAACAGTTCTTCTATACCTAATTTGCTGATAGCTGTTAATCATTAAAGGGTGTTAGATTTTGTCAAATGCTTTTTCTGCACCTTTTGAAATGGGCATGCAATTTTTATCCTTCATTCTGTTAATGTGATGTGTCAGATTTATTGATTTGTATATGTTGTACCATCCTTGCATCCCAGGGATGAACTCCCATTGATCGTGGTGACTGGTCCTTTTAATATGTTCTTGAATCCAGTTTGCTGGTATTTTGTTGAGAATTTCTGCATCTATGCTATTCAGGGATATTGGCCTGTTTTCTTTTCTTTTCTTATAGTGTCCTTGTCTGGCTTTAGTACCTCAGAAATGCTGGCCTCGTAAAATTAAATTGGAAATGTTCCTTCCTCTTCAAGTTTTTAGAATAGTTTGAGGATGATTGGAATTAATTCTTTAAATGTTTGACAGAATTCATCTTGAAGCCATATGTTCCTAGGCTTTTATTTGATGGGGGATTTTTGATTACTGAACATAAAAGTACTTGATTTCAAATGGAAGCATCTCTGTAAAAGGTGAGGAATGGGAATTAAAGGGATTGAAATTATGGTCGAAAGTGCTGTTATTTGTGGCGACATCTGTTCTGTGAATCATTGGAAACCAGAGATTCCTCTGACCCTACTGGCTTGCTGGAGTCTCCAGTTCAAAGCATTAGTGGGTTCCCAACTGGTCCCCAAGAATGCAATTTAAGTGCAAAGGGAAGTCAATTTGGCCTGAGAAGACACCACATCCTTGCTCTGCTGCAAGTACCCTGAAAGAATATAAAAGGATATAAGGAAGTCTTTCAGCAGAGATCTGCAAGGAGGAGCCTAGGTTTTTGTTCTCTTTATTGTTTGCTAAGCAATTTCAGATATTACCAGATTTCCAGCTGTGACTGAATTCCTGGCCCATGAAGATCACTATTATTAATGTAACTGTGCAAAGTTATCAATAATAATGATCAGCATTTATCTAGGGCTTATTATGTGTTGAACACTTTACATGCATTATCTTATATAATCCTTACATCACCCTTTAAAGTAGGAGCTACTATAACTTTGAGGTTAAGGAACTGGCCCTAAATCATAAAGCCAGTAAAGAACAGAGCTGGGTGTGAAACAGAGCTCAATGCTCCTGACTATATTCAATGCTCCTGGTCTATATTCAGATAACCCTGGCACATGTGAAGAATGATCTGAGATACGCATCTATAAAACTTAACTGGTGCCTAAGAACCTTTAGAAATCAAACATATTTCTATATGCATATCTTCCCACTCCTCTTGAAAAACACGGTAATTTCTTGTTGCCACTATATTATGACAAACCACAAAATGGTACAGAGAGCAGCAAACAGAATTCCTTTTGTTCTGTCAGCCTGGTAAATATTTTTTGTTATTAGCTCAACAGGAATTCTCTTTGTTCATACACTGTGTATTGATTTCTACCCCAGCTACGTCATCCTCTTCCCTTCTTTAATATGAATCTTGGTCTTTCTCTTAGTTGCCGTAAGTCTCTAAGCTAAGGAAACAAACATTTGAAGAAAGCACATATTTTCCATGATTAAGCACCTAAACATATTTCATGACTTAGCCTTATTTAACATTCCCAACAATCTGCAAGGCAGACACTATCCTCCCACTTCATGCATGAGGAAATGAGTCCAAGGGTATGGGATATCGAGGTTAAAATCACCTAGAAAGGAACCTAGGAGCTCTGAGTCCTTGTCCTTTGACAACAAAGCCTGGCTCTCTGCCTTTCTCCTATTCTCCTTGCTCTTTCCACAACTTCTATACTTTTGAAATATAAATTCCATAAAAACTAAATAGGGAGGGGGAGTGGAGGGTCAGGATGCAAAATATTTTTTAAATAAAAATTTAAAAATAGCCTTTCCTGGTTTTTTGAGGTCTTGGTGGAGCATTTATTCCTGCTACCCCACTGTCACTCAGCTGAGGTCTCTGGGATCCTTGCCCCTAGGATTAGCTAGTGGGAAATTAATTCCATGTGTTTGCACGTAGAAAAGGATGAACTATGAAGGCCAGTCTTGCTGACAATGGCGTGTCTGTCTGAGATTTAAGTCTGACTTGGTTAATGCAGTTGGGAAGATGCACAACCCTTTCCCCCATGTTGGAACTGTGTAATGTTATACTGACACCTTGTGGTTCCTTCTTGTGTGCTCAGAAACAAAGCATGGGCTTGACAAAACCGGTCAGGTAAACCACAGGGGGCTTGGAGCAGGGGCTGAAGGCGAAACGGAGGTTTGGGAGAGAATTTAGAAGAGATGTCCTAACTTATCAGGAAAAACATAATTCAATTTGTCAAGAAATAATTTACTGGTCATGAGCACAGGACTTGAAGTCAGACCACCGTTTAAACTTAACAACTAAATGACTACTTTGGGCCTCAGTTTCCTTGTCTGTATAATGGGAATAGTGATAACTTCTCAGGACTATTGTAAGAATTAAACGAGACAATGCGTGCAAAGTACCTGGCCTTGAACCTGCCACATAATAAACCCTGCTATTATCATGGGGCCAAGACAAGAACCATGCTCTCAGGCTTCCCTGGTAGTGCAGTGGTTAAGAATCCACATGCCATGGACATATATACACTACCAAATGTAAAATAGATAGCTAGTGGGAAGCAGCCACATAGCACAGGGAGATCAGCTCAGGGCTTTGTGATCACCTAGAGGAGTGGGATTGGGAGTGTGGGAGGGAGATGCAAGAAAGAGGAGATATAGGGATATATGTATATGTATAACTGATTCACTTTGTTATAAAGCAGAAACTAACACACCATTGTAAAGCAATTATACTCCAATAAAGATGTTAAAAAAAAATTGGGTTAAAAATCTCAATCTTTATCTTTTATTTGGAATAAAAAATGATTAGGAATCCTAAAAAAAAAAAGAATCTGCCTGCCAATGCAGGGGACACGGGTTCGAGCCCTGTCCAGGAAGATCCCACATGCTGCTGAGCAGCTAAGCCCATGCACCACAACTACTGAGCCTGCGCTCTAGAGCCCACGAGCCACAACTACTGAAGCCCACATGCCTAGAGCCCATGTTCCACATCAAGAGAAACCACCACAATGAGAAGACTGAGCACCGCAACGAAGAGTAGCCCCCGCTCACCACAACTAGAGAAAGCCCATGTGCAGCAACAAAGACCCAACTCAGCCAAAATAAATAAATAAATTAATTAATTAATTAAAAAAAAAAAAAGAACCACACTCTCCTCTCCAAAGTCACAAAGAGGCCCTCCCTTTCCACTTTGCTGCTCTCTGGTTTGAGGCTTAAATATTTCATCTTTTGCTACCCTAGAAATTTGGCTTTGGGGGCACCAAACAGAGCACATTTCCAATCACATCCTAACCCTCTAGCAGTTCTGTGACCTTTTGCCAAGTCATGTAAACTTCCTGGGCCTTAGTTTCCTCACCTGTAAAACAGGGTGAATAATAACCGTGTCTCCAGATTACAGAAAAAATTTGAAACAGTATAGACAAAGCATCTGGCTGTCTTGCACACAGTCATTATTCCATGTGGTAGTCATTATTATTGCTGTGATTACATTTATTCATTCCAATTTTCCAACCCTTCAAGAAGCAACAAAACCTTTCAGCTCACCTTAACCATCAAAGATTCATTGGGCACTTGGAAGAGAAAGAGCCATTTCATCTAGCGTCTAATTATGCAGTTCCAATATAACATTATTTCCCCATGATTTCATAATACACTTATTTTCTCAAGGCTAAAATGCAATTTTTCACATTTTGATGTTTCTGAAATTGAAGTATATTTTTTAATCAACATGTATGTTTCTGTTTCTTCTCTCCAGTCCCTAACTCCCTCCAAAAAAAGATGCTATTAAATCAGGGTATATCTAATACTCGATGACAGTTTAAGACTATGGAATATAAGCGGATTCTACTATTATCTATTGTTATCCTCCCCAGTATCTGAAACTCCAGATTTATAGTGACTCCCTGAACGTTCCTAGCCATAAGAACACGAATTCCCAAAACCACAGTCTTAGTATATGGAGCAATCACTGTGAGGACCCATCCAAGGGTCCTACCCACCTGGCTACACTTCCCTTCCCTTGTAACACAGGCTGAGATTGGAACTCTTGTATTTCCCATTTGTCCATATCCCAGAAACAAATGACAAGCCCTGAGCGCTCTAAATTCAAGTGGGAAAGATTCAGCTTTCTTTCCTGAATATGCAAACATTTAATTGCTCCCAGGATACCTGAGCTATAGCAGCATGGATGCTGCGCACTGAAATTGCTCAACCTTGAGTCAGATAGGGAGCTGCATTTTCAAAGCCACTGAAATACAGCTGGGATCACTGCCTTGGGTTTCTAATGAATGGGGACTTGTTGCATAATTGAAAATGAGTCTTAACACGCTTCATTCATTATTGTCAGAAGAAAGAAAAAAACAGAGAAAAAGTCCTGATGCCAACTTTTTAAAAGTCCCTCTGATCCATTTGCCTGCATAAAAACTAGCCTGTAAACCCCAGCCACTCCAAATCTTGGCAGTGCCTTCTCTGGTCCACCCCTTGGCACTGCAGATAAAATGATCTTTGAGATTGATTCTTTGGAAAGGTAACTTCAGTGCAGTGGAATAACTAATAGGGTAGAAGAATAACTAACCATTTTACTCTGACCTAAACAGGCTGTTTCAGCCACAGGGTGCAGCCAGTAGGTCAACCAATACCTTTGCTAATTCTTCCAAAGAAAAACAAAGTGAACATGGACACTGCAGGGCCCTAGACAATGTGCTGGCAGCCAAGCTAAGCTAACGCCTGTAACTCTGATATCTGAAAAGCTGATAGCTGCTCACCCTTTCCTTTCTCCTCTCAGTGCATTTCTCCTGATGTTCATGCTTATGGTCAATTGCCCAGGACACCTGAGAGGGTGAGGCACCTATTAAGGCACAGGCGGAAGTCACCAAATAAATTGCCATTAGCTTCCATCTTTACCTGAGCTAAATGGAAACTCTGACACCAACACACAGATTTTGTGCACAAGTCCCCTTCTCAAGATAAGCCATTAAAAGGCAATTACAGTGAGTGATCACAGTTGAGTTATGCCCAGGTGCCACTTCTGTTTTGTTGCAAAATAAAAGCTGAAGAGGGCTTGGCTTAAACTGAATAAAGATTCTTCTGAGATGCTACTGCGGGGACGCCTTCAAATCAACTTCCAGATCCGTGAAACGAGATCTATCTATCTCCGTAACTAAAGTCAATCTCCATAGAACGAAAGCTTATAAACGAGCTGGTTTAAAAAATGGCCTGCATTCTGGGCTATTCGAAGACAGGAAGACCAAAAAGATCTTAAACCTAAACAAGCGAAGACTCTCTGGCTGAGGAGTACTAAACTGGAAAGGAACAGGGCAAGGATTATGTTAGGCTTACGGAGATGAAAATAGTAAATGATTTATCTTCCAGGAACTAACCTCTCTTCCTGAAGAAGAGACTCTCACATCTTTCAGCTCCATTTCACTCCCTCAAAGCATCAAGGAGTAAATCAACTTAAGACATTGTATATGTCACCTATTTCATTTATTCAACAAATACTTGAGGGCCTACTGCAGGCCAAGCATTCTACAACAGCAAAGTAAACCTAATTCCAGTCTTCGCAGACTTTAGAGTCTATTGGAGCTGACTGCCCCTCCAACTGTGTCGGGCAGCGCTAATGTACACTGGAAGGAACACTGGACTCAGAGTTAAGACCTCTGAGGTCAAGACTTGGCTCTGCCATTGACCTTATATGTGACCATAAGGGTCTCCCCAAGCTTTAGTAAGATGAGGGATGTTTGTGAGCTGCCACCTAGTTTACTTTCTGCTATGTTCCTCAGAGCTCTGAGCATCTTGAAGGCAAGATGGAGGTTCATGGGACCAAGCTGGCCACAGACCTTCCATCTCTCTCTTCAACTTCAGAAGTTCTGCTTGCTTCTGTTTTACTACATCAGAGTTCAGAGTAAGATCTCATTTGGAGGAAAAAGAAAAAAACTTCAACAGCTAAAATAAAGTTTGAAAACTACTGCCCTAAATGAATTTAAAGTCCATTCCTGTCCTGTGGTTTGTTTTCCCAAACTTCATTGTTTCTGCCTCTTGCAGAACACATCAGTATTTCATCTCTGGCAAATAAATTACAAGGGGAAACGTCTCTGAGAAAAGTTCCTCTCCTGGTGAGATGGACTTCTCTCAGGAATATTATACTACCACAACTTCATATAGCTTCTCCATCTGTCTTCTTATTCCCAGATTTCCTCTTCTCATCCCGCATATATAAGGTCATCAATATAAGGTCATCACTGGTATGAATATCTCATTTCCTCTCTACGTTACCATACTTGACACATTTTTCCTGAATAAACCATTGCTTCCTAGTGTAGCCACAATCATAGGCTACTTGTTCTCCCTGGAGAAGGTTTTTGGTTTTGCAGAGTTGTTTATATTCCACCTTGTTCTCAGAAAGGATCTAAGGTGGTTTACAGGAATGCATAAAATATAAGATTGCATGAAATCATTAAATGATATCAAAGTTATATATACACATATTTAAAAAAAATAGTCCAGTGATTGCTTTAGCAGCACATATCCTAAAATTGGAACAATACAGAGAAGATTAGCATGGCCCCTGGACAAGGATGACACACAAATTCATGAAAGTTCCATATTTTTAGCTATATGTAAAAGAATGCAATTAGAACACTCCCTATCACCATACACAAAAAAATAAACTCAAAATGGATTAAAGACCTAAATGTAAGGCCAGACACTAGAAAACTCTTAGAGGAAAACATAGGCAGAACACTCGATGACGTAAATCACAGCAAGATCCTTTTTGACCCAACTCCTAGAGAAATGGAAATAAAAACAAAAATAAACAAGTGGGACCTAATGAAACTTAAAAGCTTCTGCACAGCAAAGGAAAACACAAACAAGAGGAAAAGACAACCCTCAGAATGGGAGACAATATTTGCGAATGAAGCAACTGACAAAGGATTCATCTCCAAAATTGTCAAGCAGCTCATGCAGCTCAATATCAAAAAAAAAAACTTCCCTGGTGGTGCAGTGCTTGAGAGTCCGCCTGCCGATGCAGGGGACACGGGTTCGTGCCCTGGTCCGGGAAGATCTCACATGCCGCAGAGCGGCTGGGCCCGTGAGCCATGGCCACTGAGCCTGCACGTCCAGAGCCTGTGCTCCGCAACGGGAGAGGCCACAACAGTGAGAGGCCCACGTACCACAAAAAAAACAAAAAACAAAAAACCCAATCCAAAAATGGGCAGAACAGCTAAATAGACATTTCTCCAAAGAAGATACACAGATTGCCAACAAACACATGAAAGGATGCTCAACATCACTAATCATCAGAGAAATGCAAATCAAAACTACAATGAGGTATCACCTCACTCACACCAGTCAGAATGGCCATCATCAAAAAATCTACAAACAATAAATGCTGGAGAGGGTATGGAGAAAAGCGAACACTCTTGCACTGTTGGTGGGAATGTAAATTGATACCACTATGGAGAACAGTATGGAGGTTCCTTAAAAAACTAAACATAGAACTACCATACGACCCAGCAATCCCACTACTGGGCATACACCCTGACAAAACCGTAATTCAAAAAGAGTCATGTACCACAATGTTCATTGCAGCTCTATTTACAATAGTCAGGACATGGAAACAACCTAAGTGTCCATCAACAGATGGATGGATAAAGAAGATGTGGCACATACATACAATGGAATATTACTCAGCCATAAAAATAAACAAAATTGAGTTATTTGTAGTGAGGTGGATGGACCTAGAGTCTGTCATACAGAGTGAAGTAATTCAGAAAGAGAAAAACAAATACCATATGCTAACACATATATATGGAATCCAAAAAAAAAAAAAAGTGGTCTGAAGAACCCAGCGGCAGGACAGGAATAAAGATGCAGAGGTAGAGAATGGACTTGAGGACACCTGGAGAGGGAGGGGTAAACTGGGATGAAGTGAGACAGTGGTATGGACATATATACACTACCAAATGTAAAACAGATAGCTAGTGGGAAGCAGCCACATAGCACAGGAAGATCAGCTCAGTGCTTTGTAACCACCTAGAAGGGTGGGATAGAGAGGGTGGGAGGGAGATGCAAGAAAGGAGATATGGGGACATATGTATACATATAGCTGATTCACTTTGTTATACAGCATAAACGAACACACCATTGTAAAGCAATTATACTCCAATAAAGATGTTAAAAAAATTAAAAACTGAAAATAGAGGAGATTGGTTCAAGATGGCAGACTACAAGGATGTGTGTTCACTCCCTCTTACGAGAGCACCAGAATCACAACTAACTGCTGAAAAATCATCGACAGGAAGACACTGGAAATCACCTAAAAAGATACCCCACATCCAAAGACAAAGAAGAAGCCACAATGAGATGGTAGGAGGGGCGCAATCACAATAAAATCAATTCCCATAACTGCTGGGTGGGTGACTCACAAAGCACAGAACACTTATACCACATAAGTCCACCCACTGGGGTGAAGGTTCTGAGCCTCACGGGAAGCTTCCCAACCAGAGGGTCTGGCAGTAGGAGAAGGAATTCCTAGAGAATCAGACTTTCAAGGCTAGTGGGATTTGACTGCAGGACTTCGACAGGACTGGAGGAAACAGAGACTCCACTCTTGGAGGGCACACACAAAGTAGTGTGCAAATCAGGACCCAGGGGAAGGAGCAGTAACCCCAGGGGAGACTGAAACAGGCCTACCTGATAGAGTTGGAGGGTCTCCTGCAGAGGTGGGGGGTGGCTGTGGCTCACCGTGAGGACAAGGACACTGGCAGCAGAAGTTCTGGGAAGTACTCCTTGACATGAGGCCTCCCAGAGTCCGCAATTAGCCCCACCAAAGAGCCAGGCAGGCCCCACTGTTGGGTCGCCTTAGGCCAAACAACCAAAAGGGAGAGAACCCAGCCCCACCCATCAGCAGACAAGCAGAATAAAGTTTTACTGAGCTCTGCACACCAGAGCAACAACCAGTTCTATGCACCACCAGTCCCTTCCATCAGGAAACTTGCACAAGCCTCATAGATAGCCTCATCCACCAGAGGGCAGATAGCAGAAGCAAGAAGAACTACAATCCTGCAGCCTGTGGAACAAAAACTACATTCACAGAAAGATAGACAAGATGAAATGGCAGAAGGCTATGTACCAGACGAAGGAAAAACATAAAACCACAGAAAAAAAACTAAATGAAATGGAGATAGGAAACCTTCCAAAAAAAGAATTCAGAATAATGATAGCGAAGATGAGCCAGGACCTCAGAAAAAGAATGGAGGCAAAGATCAAGAAGATGTAAGAAATGGTTAACAAAGACTGAGAAGAATTAAGAACAAGACCTAGAAGATTTAAAGAACATACAAACAGACATGAACAATACAATAACTGAAATGAAAAATACACCAGAAGGAATCAGTAGCAGAACAACTGAGGCAGAAGAACGGATAAGTGACCTGGAAGACAGAATGGTGGAATTCACTGCCACATAACAGAATAAAGAAAAAAGAATGAAAAGAAATGAAGACAGCCTAAGAGACCTCTGGGACAACATTAAATGCAACAACATTTGCATTATAGGGGTCTCAGAAGGAGAAGAGAGAGAGAAAGTACCCGAGAAAATATTTGAAGAGATTGCAGTAGAAAACTTCACTGGGAAAGGAAATAGCCACCCAAGTCCAGGCAGTGCAGAGAGTCCCATACAGGATAAACCAAAGGAGAAACACAACAAGACACACAGTAATCAAATTGGCAAAAATTAAAGACCAAGAAAAATTATTGAAAGCCACAAGAGAAAAATGACAAATAACAAACAAGGGAACTCCCATAAGGTTAACACCTGCTTTGTCAGCAGAAACTCTACAAGCCAGAAGGCAGTGGCATGATATACTTAAAGTGATGAAAGGGAAGAACCTACAACCAAGATTACTCTACCCGGCAAGGATCTCATTCAGATTCAACAGAGAAATCAAACGCTTTACAGACAAGCAAAAGCTAAGAGAATTCAGCACCACAAAACCAGTTCTACAACAAATGCTAAAGGAACTTCTTTAAGTGGGAAACACAAGAGAAGAAAAGGACCTACAAAAACAAACCCCAAACAATTAAGAAAATGGTAATAGGAACATAAATATCAATAATTACCTTAAACGTGAATGGATTAAATGCTCCAACCAAAAGACACACGCTTGCTGAATGGATACAAAAACAAGACCCATATATATGCTGTCTACAAGAGACCCACTTCAGACCTAGGGGCACATACAGACTGAAAGTGAGTGGATGGAAAAAGCTATTCCATGCAAATGGAAATCAAAAGAAAGATGGAGCAGCAATACTCATATCAGATAAAACAGACTTTAAAATAAAGAATGTTACAAGAGACAAGGAAGGACACTACATAATGATCAAGGGATCAATCCAGAAGAAGATATAACAATTATAAATATATATGCACCTAACATCGGAGCACCTCAATACATAATGCAACTTCTAACAGCTATAAAAGAGGAAATCGGGGCTTCCCTGGTGGCGCAGTGGTTGAGAGTCCGCCTGCCGATGCAGGGGACGCAGGTTCGTGCCCCGGTCCGGGAGGATCCCACATGCGCGGAGCGGCTGGGCCTGTGAGCCATGGCCGCTGAGCGTGCGCATCTGGAGCCTGTGCTCCGCAACGGGAGAGGCCCGCGTATCGCAAAAAAAAAAAGGAATCGACAGTAACACAATATGTGGGGGATGTTAACACCTCACTTACACCAATGGACAGATCATCCAAACAGAAATGTAATAAGGAAACACAAGCTTTAAATGACACAATAGACCAGATACAGTCAATTGATATTTAAGGGACATTCCATCCAAAAAACAGCAGATTACACTTTCTTCTCAAGTGCACATGGAACTTTCTTAAGGATAGATCACATCTTGGGTCATAAAGCAAGCCTCAGGAAATTTAAGAAATATGAAATCATATCATATCATCAATTTAAGAAATATGAAATCATATCAATCATCTTTTCTGAGCACAATGCTATGAGATTAGAAATCAGTTATAAGGAAAAAACGTAAAAAACACAAACACATGGAGGCTAAACAATACGTTGCTAAGTAACCAAGAGATCACCGAAGAAATCAAAGAGGAAATCAAAAAATACCTAGAGACAAATTACAACAAAAACACCATGATCCTAAACCTATGGGATGCAGCAAAAGCAGTTCTAAGAGGGAAGTTTCTACCAATGCAAGCCTAACTCAAGAAACAAGAAATATCTCAAATAAACTATCTAACCATACACCTAAAGGAACTAGAGAAAGAAGAACAAAGAAAACCCAAAGTCAGCAGAAGGAAAGAAATCATAAAGATCAGAGCAGAAATAAATGAAATAGAAACAAAGAAAACAATAGCAAACATCAATAAAACTTAAAGCTGGTTCTTTGAGAAGATAAACGAAATTGATAAACCATTAGCCAGACTCATCAAGAAAAAGAGGGAGAGGACTCAAATCAATAAAATTAGAAATGAAAAAGGAGAAGTTACAACAGACACCACAGAAATACAAAGCATCCTAAGACACTACTACAAGCAACTCTATGCCAATAAAATGGACAACCTGGAAGAAATGGACAAATTCTTTGAAAGGTAAAACCTTCTAAGACTGAACCAGAAAGAAATAGAGAATATGAACAGACCAATCACAAGTAATGAAATTGAAAGTGTGATTAAAATCTTCCAACAAACAAAAGTCCAGGACCAGATGGCTGCACAGGTGAATTCTATCAAACATTTAGAGAACAGCTAACACCCATCCTTCTCAAACTCCTCCAAACAACTGCAGAGGAAAGAACACTCCCAAACTCATTCTATGAGGCCACCATCACTCTGATACCAAAACCAGACAAAGATACTACAAAAAAAGAAAATTACAGACCAATATCACTGAGGAACATAGATGCAAAAATCCTCAACAAAACAGTAGCAATCAGAATCCAACAACACATTAAAAGGATCATACACCACGATCAAGTGGGATTTACCCCAGAGACGCAAGGATTCTTCAATATATGCAAATCAATCAATGTGAAACACCATATTAATAAACTGAAGAAGAAAACCCATAAGATAATCTCAATAGATGCAGAAAAAGCTTTTTACAAAATTCAACACCCATTTACGATAAAAACTCTCCAGAAAGTGAGCATAGGGGCTTCCCTGGTGGCGCAGTGGTTGAGAATCTGCCTGCTAATGCAGGGGACACGGGTTCGAGCCCTGGCCTGGGAGGATCCCACATGCCGCGGAGCAACTAGGCCCGTGAGCCACAACTACTGAGCCTGTGCGTCTGGAGCCTGTGGTCTGCAACAAGAGAGGCCGCGATAGTGAGAGGCCCGCGCACCGCGATGAAGAGTGGCCCCCGCTTGCCACAACTAGAGAAAGCCCTCGCACAGAAACGAAGACGCAACACAGCAAAAATAAATTAAAAAAAAAAAGAAAGTGAGCATAGAGGGAACCTTCCTCAACATAATAAAGGCCATACACGACAAACTCACAGCAAACATCATTCTCAGTGGTGAAAACTGAAAGCATTTCCTCTAAGATTAGGAGCAAGACAAGGATGTCCACTCTCACCACTATTATTCAACATAGTTTTGGAAGTCCAAGCCATGGCAATCAGAGAAGAAAAAGAAATAAAAGGAATACAAATTAGAAAAGAGGAAGTAAAACTGTCACCGTTTGCAGATGACATGATACTATACATAGAGAATCCTAAAGATATCACCAGAAAACTACTAGAGCTAATCAATGAATATGGTAAACTTGCAGGATACAAAATTAATGCACAGGGCTTCCCTGGTGGTGCAGTGGTTAAGAATCCGCCTGCCAATGCAGGAGACACGGGTTCGATCACTGGTCCGGGAAGATCCCACATGCTGCGGAGCAACTAAGCCCGTGCATCACAGCTGCTAAGCCTGTGCCCTGGAGCCTTCGAGTCACAGCTACTGAAGGCCGCGCATCTAGAGCCTGTGCTCCGCAACAACAGAAGCCACTGCAATTAGAACCCGCGCACAGCAACGAAGACCCAAGGCAGTCATAAATAAATTAATTAATAAAAAAAAATTAATGCACAGAAATCTCTTGCATTCTTATATGCTAATGATGAAAAATGTGAAACAGAAATTAGGGAAACACCCCCATTTACCATTGCAACAAAAAGTATAAAATACTAGGAATAAACCTACCTAGGGAGATAAAAGACCTGTAGGCAGAAAATTATAAGACACTGATGGAAGAAATTAAAGATGATACCAACAGATGGAGAGATATAGCATGTTCTTGGATTGGAAGAATCAATATTGTGAAAATGACTATACTACCCAAAGCAATCTACAGATTCAGTGCAATCTCTATCAAATTACCAATGACATTTTTTACAGAACTAGAACAAAAACTCTTAAAATTTGTATGGAGACACAAAAGACCCCGAATAGCCAAAGCAGTCTTGAGGGGAAAAAAGAGAGCTGGAGGAATCAGACTCCTTGACTTCAGACTATACTACAAAGCTAAAGTAATCAAGACAATATGGTACTGGCACAAAAACAGAAATAAATATCAATGGAACAGGATACAAAGCCCAGAGATAAACCCACACACATATGGTCACCTTATTTTTGATAAAGGAAGCAAGAATATACAATGGAGGAAAGACAGCCTCTTCAATAAGTGGTGCTGGGAAAACTGGAGAGCTACCTGTAAAAGAATGAAATTAGAATGCTCCCTAACACCATACACAAAAATAAACTCAAAATGGATTCGAGACATAAATGTAAGACCGGACACCATAAAACTCTTAGAGGAAAACATCGGAAGAACACTTTTTGACATAAATCACAGCAAGATCTTTTTTGATCCACCTCCTAGAATAATGAAAATAAAAACAAAAATAAACAAATGGGACCTAATGAAACTTAAAAGGTTTTGTAAAGCAAAGGAAACTACAAACAAGATGAAAAGACAACCTTCAGAATGGGAGAAAATATTTGCAAATGAATCAATGGACAAAGGATTAATCACCAAAATATATAAACAGCTCATGCAGCTCAATATTAAAAAAACAAACAACCCAATCAAAAAATGGGCAGAAGACCTAAATAGACATTTCTCCAAACAAGACATACAGATGGCCAAGAAGCACAAGAAAAGCTGCTCAACATCACTAATTATTAGAGAAATGCAAATCAAAACCACAATGAGGTATCACCTCACACTAATTAGAATGGGCATCATCAGAAAATCTACAAACAAAAAATGCTGGAGAGGGTGTGGAGAAAAGGAAACCCTCTTGCACTGTTGGTGGGAATGTAAACTGATACAGCCACTATGAAGAACAGTATGGAGGTTCCTTAAAAAACTAAAAATAGAATTAACATATGATCCAGCAATCCCACTACTGGGCATATACCCAGAGAAAACCATAATTCAAAAAGACCCATGCACCCCAATGTTCACTGCAGCACTATTTACAATAGCCAGGTCGTCCTGGAAGCCTAAATGCCCATCGACAGACAAATGGATAAAGAAGATGTGATACGTATATACAATAGAATATTACTCAGCCATAAAAAGGAACGAAATTGGGTCATTTGTAGTGACATGGATGGATCTAGAGACTGTCATACAGAGTGAAATAAGTCAGAAAGAGAAAAACTAATATCGTATATTAATGCATATATGTGGAACGTAGAAAAATGGTACAGATGAACCGGTTTGCAGGGCAGAAACTGAGACACAGATGCAGAGAACAAACGTATGGACACCAAGGGGGGAAAGTGGCAGGGGGTTGGTGGTGCTGGGATGAACTGGGAGATTGGGATTGACATATATACACTTATATGTATAAAATGGATAACTAATAAGAGCCTGCTGTATTGAAAAAATAAAATTCTTAAATTAAAAAAAAATTTTTTTAAAGAAAAAAATAATCCAGTCAGATTTTTTTTTAAGATTAGCCCCACTTTCCAGAGCCAACTGCTTTAAATCATTTAGCCATTTTCTTTTTAATCCTGATTGCTGCTTTTCATATTTCTTAACAATATGCTGATACTGATTTTTTTCCAATTTTATTGAGAAATAATTGATATAGAGCACGGTATTAAGGTGTGCAGCATGATGGTTTGACTTACATATATTGTGAAATGATTATCCCAATAGGCTTGGTTAACATTCATCATCACATATAAATGCAATAAAAAGAAAGCTATTTCTTGATCTTTCCATTTTTATACCTGATCTATTGATTTCTCCTATTATGGATGAGGAGTTAACACTCACCATCCCCATCCTTCCACAATTTTAGGTAAATCAATACACATTTTCTACTATGGCGACTATGTAAATGTTTTCCCTGGAAGGAAAGGCCAAGCCGTTTGCTAAGCATGAAGCTTAAATGGGAACCTAAAGTGGAAAAACAAAGACTAAGAAATAAAAAGGATCTTGCTGTGATTTATGTCATAGAGTGTTCTGCCTATGTTTTCCTCTAAGAGTTTGATAGTTTCTGGCCTTACATTTAAGTCTTTAACCCATTTTGAGCTTATTTTTGTGTATGGTGTTAGGGAGTGATCTAATCTCATACTTTTACATGTAGCTGTCCAGTTTTCCCAGCACCACTTATTGAAGAGGCTGTCCTTTCTCCACTGTACATTCCTGCCTCCTTTATCAAAGATAAGGTGACCATATGTGCGTGGGTTTATCTCTGGGCCTTCTATCTTGTTCCATTCAAAGCTTTTGCACAGCAAAGGAAACCATAAACAAGACCAAAAGACAACCCTCAGAATGGGAGAAAATATTTGCAAATGAAGCAACTGACAAAGGATTAATCTCCAAAATTTACAAGCAGCTCATGCAGCTAGCTCAATAACAAAAAAACAAACAACCCAATCCAAAAATGGGCAGAAGACCTAAATAGACATTTCTCCAAAGAAGATATACAGACTGCCAACAAACACATGAAAGAATGCTCAACATCATTAATCATTAGAGAAATGCAAATCAAAACTACAATGAGATATCATCTCACACCAGTCAGAATGGTCATCATCAAAAAATCTACAAACAATAAATGCTGGAGAGGGTATGGAGAAAAGCGAACACTCTTGCACTGTTGGTGGGAACGTGAATTGGTACAACCACTATGGAGAACAGTATGGAGATTCCTTAAAAAACTAAAAATAGAACTACCATATGACCCAGCAATCCCACTACTGGCCATATACCCTGAGAAAACCATAATTCAAAAAGAGTCATGTACCAAAATGTTCATTGCAGCTCTATTTACAATAGCCAGGAGATGGAAACAACCTAAGTGTCCATCATCAGATGAATGGATAAAGAAGATGTGGCATATATATACAATTGAATATTACTCAGACATAAAAAGAAATGAAATTGAGCTATTTGTAATGAGGTGGATGGACCTAGAGTCTGTCACACAGAGTGAAGTAAGTCAGAAAGAGAAAGACAAATACCGTATGCTAACACATATATATGGAATTTAAGAAAAAACAATGTCATGAAGAACCTAGGGGTAAGACAGGAGTAAAGACACAGACATGCCAGAGAATGGACTTGAGGATATGGGGAGGGCGAAGGGTAAGCTGTGACAAAGCGAGACAGTGGCATGGACATATATACACTACCAAACGTAAAATAGATAGCTAGTGGGAAGCAGCCGCATAGCACAGGGAGATCAGCTCGGTGCTTTGTGACCACCTAGAGGGGTGGAAATGGGAGGGTGGGAGGGAGGCAGACGCAAGAGGGAAGAGATATGGGAACATATGTATATGTACAACTGATTCACTTTGTTATGAAGCAGAAACTAACACACCATTGTAAAGTAATTATACTCCAATAAAGATCTAAAACAAAACTATATTAAGTTAAAAACTATCATTTTTAACATTTTAAAAAACATTTAAATGTTTAAAATCTGTACGTGTAAAACTGGGTACAATTTTCAAAGCTGTGATATACGTTATTTCCATGTTATTCTCCTAAACATTCAATAAAATAGGTATTTTAGTCACTAAAAAAAAAAAAAAGGAGCTAGCAATAAGATCAAAATGCAGTCTGTAAGAAAACATATAGGTGTTTCTCTCGTGCCATGAATAAAACACCACTTAAATCACTCTCAATGTGCATAAAAATCACCTGAGAGCTTGTTAAAAATGCAGATTCTGATTCTGAAGTCCAGATGGGATCTTTGCATTTTTGACAAGCTCCCAGGGGATGCCAATACTTCTGGCACATGAACTTTCAACTGATGACTTCCAACTGTTTCTCCAGAGAGCCCTGACTCTTCTCAACAATCTCATCCTATTCCATTTCTTACCCTAAAGTGTGAGGCAATGTGGCATTAACCATAACTACTTGCACAGTGGGGAGGAACAGGTGTCCTGTCTCTGTTTCACAGATGGGAAACCGTGGCAGGTAAGAGAGTCACACAGGGTTGAATGGCAGAACCCTCTAATGTAGAAAGTGTTGCTTTAATCTCTGCCTTTCTTCCTTAAGACTCCGGGGATGTTTAAGCACATGTAGCTTTAGTCTGATGACAGTCTGAGTTGATAGGATAAGCAAAGAACCAAGCACGATTCCTGATCCTTTCTCTTGTCTCTGCTTCTTTTCATTTCTCAAAGGTGCTCTTTCTTTACCCACATCAAACTGGGCTACCAGCAATCTAGAGACACAGGTTGATGGAAAAGATGTCAAGGGAAGCCCTCCTCTGCTGTACTATGGCTGTCCTCCACTGCAGAAGAAACTTCCTTTGAATATTCCTAGGAAGTGGCACCTGTCTTTTTTTTTTTATGTGGTTAATGGCCAGTGGTATGCTGTAAATGTTTAACAATTGGCTGTCCAATCCCCAAAGTGTTAATACTCCCACCCTGGCCAATTTCAAGCTAACAATGTGACTTTATTGAACATGGAAATAGAAAGAGATAAATACAATTGGCTCTCACCAGCTGGTACAAACTGGCTCCAGGACATCACAAGTGAAGTCTGTAAATTTAATGCCAGACAATCAAAGCTGTATATTCACTAAAGATTTATAGGTGTTTTATCAACCTTCTCATCACCTCCCTTTACTACCAAATTAAGCTGACCTGGCAAGGTCTTTAACAGTTGATAATTTTTCTTTATTACAAATTATTTTGCAGAAATGTTCCCACCGCATAAATTAGGCCCTTGGTCTAGAGATAGCTTCTATAAATAGCTTTCTTTGTCTCCTATTGAATTACTGCCTTGGACCAGAGAATCAGAATTCCCTTCCTGATGGTTCCCATGCATTTGGTAACCCTCTAGGAAGAGGAAAAAAATAATCTGCTACACATATGCTGAAATTAAAATTATTCAAAACCTTTTATTATGCTCTAGTTATGTATCTTAAGGAATTTTTTCAGACATTGTAAAGGTGTGTTTGAAATAAATGCATCCATTAATTGAACTTGCTATGTGAAGGAAATGAGATAAAATTTTTATATAGGAACAAAAATATCTTATGGCTCCTAATCCAGTGTTCCTCAAAACTTAGTAAGTGATCGATTTCTACTAGCTCAAGAATAGTTAGTTTGCACTTAAAATATAAACTTAGGTACACCTGAAACTAACACAACATTGTTAAATAAATAAGAAAAAAAAATATATTTTTATATATATTTTTTTACTCAATAAATATATATTTATACATATATACATATACAAATGTATATACATATACAAAATATATATATATATACATATATAGATTATATATATGTATAAACTTTAGGAAATAAGTATTCTTTGACAGCTTTTAAGGGTTATAGAAGTTCAAATATATTTGCCTGGGAAGAAATAGAAGGTGTCTATAAGTGGGTTCTTCTTATGTAGCTATGTCCTTTGTAATGTGACTTTGCAACTTCTCACATTAAAAGGTAAGGTTTACTTCTCTACACCTTGAATGTGAGCTGCCGTTCTGACCTCTTTGGCCAGTTAGAATGTGACAAGGCAGTATGTTCAGTGCAAGCTGAGGCTCCAAGCAGCTGTGGAGTTCCCACGTACTGTGTAGGGTAACCTGGGTCAGTCTCCTGGGGATGAGAGATCACACAGGGCAAAGATGAACCATTCAGTGAGCCCCCTACCTCCACCCAGCCAGACTTCCTCTGACCCACAAGGAATCACCCCTGAGCCCAGCTCAAATTGTCAAACCACAGAACCTTGTGCTAAACAAAAGACTGTTTAAAGCACCAAATTTTGCAGCGGTTCAGCAGCTAAAGGTAACTGTTACAGTCACCTACAGATTAAACTCAAAAGATGCACCAACCTTATGCAATATGTGGATCTTTCCTTTTTTTGGATGCTGATAGAAATGAAACCAATTGTAAAAGGATTACTAAGATAACTGGGGAAATTTTAAATGAAATTAGATGTCACTGAGAAGTCACTGACAATTTTGTGAGATATAAAGGCACTGTGCTTAGGTTTGGGATACAAATATATACATTTATATATTTTAACATATATTCATATATATATAAGTGTATATATAATACACATACATATACAGACATACATGTACACATGCAGCCAGAAACATTTAGGCATGATATAATATTATGCTTGGAATTTGCTTTAACATACTATAGCAATGGGAAAAAAAGGGGAAGACGGAATAGAAAATGGGCAAAATATTATGGTGATAATATTTGAAGGCTGATAATGGCTACATGGCAGTTTGTCATGCTATTCTACTTTTGTGTATGCTTGAAAATTTCCAAAATAATTTTTTAAAGTATTTCACATAGGAAGAAGTTCTTAAGATTATTTCTGGGATTTTTTTTCCAAGTACATGAAAAGAAAGCAATCACAAAACAGAAAGACTGTACTATCACTGGCCTGATTGCCTGCCCAAATAACCAGTAAATTTCACCATGCCACTGTGGAAGCAGAGGGAATCAAGTAATGGAGGTGGAGATTAGATTAGCTAAATCATCATGGTAAAGTCAAACTCAAGAAATTAAATCAGTTTACAAATGTAAACCCCAAATGCACTTAATGAAAATTACAAAGTGAACAGATCAAGGACAAGGAACTTGGGGATTCTGATTTTAAGTCTAGTATTTTTCCACTGCCACACTGCCACTCCTTTGTTTTAATTGCATTCAAGTGGCCAAATGTTAGCAGGGCTCTTCTGGTTGCAGGTGACAGAAACGTAGCCTAAATTAGCTTAAGCAATGAAAGGTTAATTTCTACATGGATTAGTTAAAGTATTAATCACTAGTTGCTTAAAAAGTTAAACCCCCAAATCTCAGTGTCTTAACATAATGAACATCTATTTTTTGCTCATGCCACTGTTCCATGGTGGTATCCTAGTCAGATGGCCACAGGATCCACCCTTCTCCAAGACTTCAGCCTCCTACCCAATGGATAAGAAAAGGAAATGAAAGATCCCTCGTGGGATGTGTTAATGGTTTAAGCCTGGAGATAGGTTGTGTGTGTCAGCACATTTGGTGAGAATTCAAGCCCGTATCCAAGTACAAGGGAAGCTAGGAACTGTAGTCTAGCTGTGTGCACCAGAGGAGGAGGAAATGAGTATTGATAAACACATTGCAATTTCTGCACAATTAGACTTTATGCCAGGGAAGGCAGAAGTGGCATATCAGGCACCACTCGATCCAAGGTTCCACCCTGATGTGAGATCTCTTCCACACGCTCTCACTTGTCTCCACCATATTCCATCTCAGCACTGCCTTATTCTGTCTGCTGGCTCTTTTCTGTCTACTACACGATGTTCAGGCACCATACTGTTTGGAAATGCAGTTAGTGTATATGATGTAGATACTGACTTTTCCTATATATACCAATATTCAGTTTCAACCACTCACTGAAACATCATGGTTGCAAATATTGCAAAGGGGGTATGTATGCTAAATACTGACATTTAGCAAAAGCTGGAATAACATAGTCCCTCTGTCTTACCACTCAGTTTTGTGGGCAGAAAGGACATACAAAGAGACAGAAAACAACAGGACAAGGTAGAGTGTGCTATGCTTGAATTATGAGCAAAGTGCTTCAAGAATCCAGAGGGAAGTGGATATATGGCCCCAGAGTTGGAAGAACTTGGCAGAGAAGCGATTTCACTTTCCTCTGCTGAAGGAGGGATTTCAGGAAGAGGAATCACTACATTTGAAAGTACAGGTCTGAGAGAGTGCATGCATTTGAAGGAGAAAATCAATATGGTCGGAACATAAAGATCATGGGGTGAGTGGGCACTAATAAGACATAAGGAAGTCTAAATACACAAGGTCTTAACTGCCAAGCCCAAGATTTTGCATTTGCTTTCAGATATTCTCTCCTTGACCAAATTCTACCCAGCTTCTCTAAGGCCTCTTCTTGACTAGGCCTCAACTCTGGCCTACAAAAGACTTGAACAAACACTAACTAATTTCTAACAACTCAAGGCTGCATCCCTAGGATGACCCTAGTTCCCCTTAAAACGTCTGCCTGAGGAAATTCAAGGCTGCCAGAAGAATTTACTGTTTGTTCTAACCAGCAGGTGAAGATAAGGCCCCTGTCTCCAAGCCTCTGTGGGAAGGTAGGGGCCTAACTTTAATAAGTGCCAGTTAGTAAACCCAGATGGGTTTCACATGGACCAATTCCCACTTCTCACTTCTTATAACTTTTCACTTCCCTGTCTCTACTGAGCCCCTGCTCACCACCTCCCTACTCCCTCATTCTTCCTTTAAAATGTTCAGTCTCCTCTCCACAAATTAAAATTGAGTTCAGTTCATGCTGGACTCTTTTCCTTATGGCAATAGTACATTACTGATTAAAATCTGCCCTTTGCAATTTAACTGGTATCCAGCTTTGTTTATCTTTGACAGTTTCCAAATAGGTAATAGAGACTTTTGAATCAGAAAATAACCAAATGTGAGGTTGTTTGCCTGTTTTGGTTTTTGTCATTGTTGTTCTTATTGCTTTATGCCTAGGGGTAAATCATCTGATGGGGTGTAACAGATGATTTGGAGCAAGGTGATACCAGACACCAGAAGTCCAGAGAGGAAGCTGATGGGAATAGAGCAGGCAGGAGACTGTGAGGCTTGAGCTGAGCCCTCAGCGGTGAAGAAAGAAGGGGAATCTTCACCTTGAATTAGAATTTGCAAGATTTGGCTACTGACTGGATGAAGGTAGTGAGAGACACAGAGGAGCAGGAAAACATCTGAAGTTTCCAGATGAGAATGTGGATGGATGACGCCATTGATCTGTTGCTTCAAAAAGAAATATAATTCATTTGAACCATATTTTCACAGGTTTAAGGTACAGGAAGAAAATTACTAGAGGAAAGTTCTCTGGGAAGAGATTTGGGTATCAGAGGTTTTCAAAGCAATTATAGAACACAAGGCTTGAATTAAAATAGCAGAAGTCACACCATATACAGTTTGATTGATAAACAGTACATTTGGTGTTTCCAAGTTAAAACCAGGGTCATAAACCAAAGTCAACAACTTTGATATTGCTAAATCTTCTGAGTTTGAAGAGCTGAACACACACACACACACACACACACACACACACACAGTGTTGTACTCTTGAAAATGTCCATTTCCTTTTTGCATTTAAAATTTAGATTAAAAATTAGGGGAGTTGGTCCAGAAAATTATGCTATTCCCTGCAGTAGTTTTAGTTTGTAAATGGTTAGCTGGAAACAAATCACAAGACTAAACATTTCAATAGAGAATTTCTAAATGACATTACCTGGAATAATGCACAAGAACTGGCCAGTGGTGTTTTAAGAGACTCATAGCAAGGTTTTAGAAAAATAAGAGCAGAGATTGAATCTCTACTACAAATGTTAGGAATTAGAATTGAGAAAAGTATCCAATGATACTTTTATCCAATGATAAAAACCTTTGGAAAAAGGACATAAAATGTCTGATGTTCCCCCAGAGCCAACTTAATATAGCAGAATAGAATAAAGAAAAGAGAGTTGGGGAGACACTAGAATACTTTAAGATTATCCAGAAAAAGTAATTATGTCCTCATTTGTTCTGAATAGATAACAATTTATAAGCTTTTAATAAGAACAGGATACTTACACCATTAACAGATTTCACTTAGTTACCAATGCCAAATATTAAATGCTGAAAATACAGCAGCAAAATCTCCATCCTGTGGAGCTCCCCATCCCCTGTGTGGCCAACACTGCATCCTTCACAGAAGATGATGAGGGGAGAAGCAAATGTTTTTCCTGCCAGCTTTGAAAAGTTATCGTATACCACAGGCAAAACCCAAGGACAGAGTTGCTCAGGGGAACTGCAGGGCAGCAATGAGAGGCAAGGGGGTCCCAGGAGTGCATTGGATCTGCCCTCCTAGGACAAAGATGGATGATCCCATCTCTGCCACCTACTGTCTATGGGACACAGAGCAAGTCTTTGAAACCCTCTGCATCTCTAAATGGAGAATCATTAAAGTTTGTCTTTATTAGCTCTTTAGTTTTATATGCATGTGTGAGGACAAAATGAGATAATCAATGGAAAAGCGTTTTATAAAATAGGAAGAGCCACATAGAAGTAGAATGGATTCGTCAGTTGATGTCCTAGTACTATGTATAATATTACAAAGCTTGGAGACAGGTTGAGGGTGTGACATTGAAGCAACTTAATGTCTGCCACCTGAGTCTTTTGTAAGCTCCAGAATTACACAGCTTATACCTCTTGATGTGGTGTGCTTATCCACTTACAAGATAAATATCACCAGAAGATTATTTTAGGATTTCTCTTTTTTCTTCCCCAAATGGGTTCCTTTCAGGTAATGCTGGTTCAAGATCTCCATCATACAAAACATATAGGCCTGTGGCTGTAACCTACTGAATTAAGGGAAGAGTTAAGAGAATCAGTATTTTCAGTATCCCCTCTACTGAGAAGGAAAGGCATGCAGTGAAAAGAGCAGGGCATTTGGATTCAGGCCTGGCTTAAATTCATATTACCCACTTGCTAACTGTGCACCCTTACAACAGTGACATCTCTCTGGGCTTCAGTTTCCCCATCTGTAAAATGGGGGGCAGAGGGGAATAGTATTACCTTGCCAAACTGTTATGAGTACTCAAGGCAAGGTATAAAAGTACTCCGCTGATCACCTAATAGCAGACATATTGCTCCTGAGCCTGCAGAGATTTCTAGTTTGGAAAATAATGTCAGTTTTCTCTTCCAATGTGGGAAATTCTTAATAGTTTCCTTGTTATGTTGAGCAATTGTTATATTTTGTATACATTTTATTCATATTGCACATGAGAATTGAGAATAAACAAAATATATCTTATGCAGCCCTTGAAATTAGCATATTATGTAAGTTTTGATCATCTAGCTCTATTAGTAGAAAATCAAAAAAGAACTCACGAAACTTTATTGAGAATAATCTAGAAGATAAATATGTTTGACAACTCACAGAACACGAGGAATCACTATACTTTTGTTAATTGAAGCATAATATCTACATAAAATGATATTCAATTCCCTCCCCTTCCATCTAAATTTGCATAAATAATATCCTACATAACTAACGGGATTTTAATAATATTTTTTAAGTTGTCACCTTTACAGTTGCAAAAAATGCTTCTTCATTTGTTTTTCATAAGAGAACGTGAAAAGTGCAAACGGTAAGTGGATTCAGCATAGATTTGTTATACCAAACAAGTTTTGTCTCAATCCTAGCTAGGAGACAAAATCGTTGGAACGATACAGGCATTTGCAAAACCTGTTTAGTTTCTGTTGACCAGGCACTTGCAGGGGTGCTAACAGACTGCAGCAGGTACCGGCAGAGCACCTGTATTTGTGGGTCTTGAAGTAATGCCATTTGCTTGGGATTTTAGTGATCAAAGGTGTGATCCTGAAACACTTCACTGCTCTACAACAACTCACCAAACCTGGCCAAAATGACAATCAGGGGACGATAACAATAAGACAACATAACTGTCCATCCCGCCTGGCCTATGAATCTCTCAGATCACTGCCTTCCTCCTGTCCCCTTTCCAGCCCCTCCTTTCTCACAGAGGGTGACTCCATATGCAGGTCTAAGCACTGTATTTACTGATTTCCACCTCTTTTTTTCTTGTGAAAGCCGTATCTCCAATCCTCTACCTTCCATCCCTAGGGCTCTATTTTCTCTCTCCCCTGAACAGACTTGAACCCAGTAACCATCTGCTTGCCAGAAACTCCTAGACTGGTAAGTTTTGCTCTCCTAATGACGTGGAATTTTGTGTCACAGGCCCTCCTAGTTGAAGGAAGGGTCACTGTCTCGTCACAGCTGTCCACTCCCAGGCTGACCTTCTGTTTACATTTGATGCAGAAGCAAGAATGCAACTGTAGGACTTCCCTGGTGGCGCAGTGGTTGAGAGTCCGCCTGCCGATGCAGGGGATACGGGTTCGTGCCCCAGTCCGGGAAGATCCCACATGCTGCGGAGCGGCTGGGCCCGTGAGCCGTGGCCGCTGAGCCTGCGCGTCCGGAGCCTGTGCTCCGCCACGGGAGAGGCCACAACAGTGAGAGGCCCGCATACCGCAAAAAAAAAAAAAAGAATGCAACTGTAGTGACAAAGCTGGAGGGGGGGTTGGTTTGGAGCTGCTGGACTTGAGCACATTCTCCAAAATGATGCCTTTTCAAAACCTTTTAACCAAATATGTTGACATAATGATTGCTAAGTTGTATTAAATATCCTCACAAGAAGGAATGTAAAAAGAGTGCCACAGATAGATGGTAGTTAACCTTCCATCTAAAAGTTTGGGTGGGAGGGGAGCTCTTTGGGTGTTGCTTCTCTGTCAGTCATGGATCATCTGCAGAGGCCCCTCCCACACACACCCCATCTTCCCTCCCAGGCCCGACCCTCAAGGCTGAGAGACCGTGTATTTTCTGTGTATTTCCTCCCCAGCCATGAGAATATAACTCTGCTTGTGTTTGATATAGGAATGATTTTTTTTAACTAAAAAACATTCTCAGGGGGTGGGGGGCAGGAGTGGTGAAGGGAGAGGGAATTGAAGGAAGGTGTTCAAAAAGTACAAACTTCCACTTATAAGGAAGAATGTAATGTACAACATGATGACTACAGTTAACACTGCTGTAGGATAGGAAAGTCATTAAGAGAGTAGATCCTAAGACTTCTCATCATAAGGAGAAAAATTGTTTTTGCTTTTTCTTTTTATTGTATCTATGTGAGATAATTGATGCTAACTAAACTGACTGCGGTAATCATTTCACAATATATGTAAGTTTCACAATATATGTAAGTGAAACCATTATGCTTTACACCTTAAACTCATACAGTGAGGTATGTCAATTATATTTCAATAAAACTGGGGGAAAATTCTGAAAATAAGAAAGGACAACAACAATCCAATGCACTTACACACAGTTTTCATACTTGCCAAAGTTCTTTTACTGCCAATACCTTGTGCAGTAGGTATGGGAGATAATATGTCTGCTACATTGATGAGGAAACTGAGGTACATTGTGATGAATAAATTTATCGTAGGTCACAACATCGTTAGAATCCCATCCCTGGACTTCAATTCTAGGTCTCTCGCAAATACAAGAAGTTGGTTCCCAACTTATGCCGGAATTAACATAAGTTAATGGGTCTTAAATTATGAAAGATATTAAAAGATTCTAAAATAAACCAGACTAAAAGTGAGTGAATATTTTAGTACTCTTCTATTATTATTTTCATGATTATTAATGACCCCCTAGTGGTATATTTTAGGATATTGACGAGCCTTGACCTTGGATGCCACACCACCATTCAATTATTAAGTGTCAGAAGAATTGATAGCTTTTAGAAAGTAACAGCAAGGCTGAAATTAACTCCCAGCCAGTATGCTGTTGACAGCAGCTGATGGATGAGAGTGAGTTCAGGAAAGATATGGTTGCAAAGGAGATCACAAGTTCCTGCCCCTGAATCTCCCAAATCAACTTAACTTGGCTCAGATGAGCATCTGTGTTTTCCCCACTACCACTCTGAATTCTGTTGGTAGAAGGAAGTGGAGGCCTTTCCTTTTCCTTCCATTGACCACCAAGCTGGAGGATACCGATCTGTGGATTCCCTTGTTAAATGGAAAGCCATCCTTTGACCGTAGAAGAGATTTTATAGCCAGTTGGAGCTTCAGAAGGCTCTGCTGTTTTCTGGTTTTGTCAACATGATCTGAATGTAGGTTAGAAACACAGTTCAGCTAATAAAATAATAATTTGGAAAGGGAAAATATAGGCCAGGAAAAACACGTCCTTTAACACACAGGGATTTTTTTTAAGTCAAGAAGAAAAGTAGTTCCTGGAAGAGTGATTTTTCTGTATCAAAATTAGCTCTGACCTTTGGCTTGAGTGCCATATTCCTCTGAGGGCTCTTTTAAATGGAACCACTACCACCCTTGGGTGATTCTGAGTCCTTGGATAGAAATCGGGAACTCTGGTCTCTGAGCGCTTGGGTTGGCACTCCATTCCCATCTGTGATGGCAGTTCTTAGCTGGATCTAACCTCTTTTATAAGAGACAAAGACCCCAGAGAGATTTCAGGAGAACTTGCAGATCAGTCTTGCAAAGGGCACTGTGGTGCTAGAAGCACTGGCCAGGACACAGGAGAGCCTGAATACACTTAGCCAGAAAACCTCAACCACATAATCATGAAGATGATTATGACCTTGTTGGTAGACCACACATTTCTTCCTCTTTGGAGACACCCTCTGAAAACTGTGAAGGTGTGCAGAACTTGTAAAGTCTGACTCATCAATACACTTTTCCTCCACAGGAGCGGGGAGAGAGAGGGGAAGAGAGAGGGAAGGGAAGGGGGGGAAGAGGGAGGAGGCAAGAGAGAAGAAGAGCAACAACGCTTTCAGGTTAGCAGAGTCACCCACTGGCAACTCTGTAAGAAAATCATCTTGTAGTTCAGTGACTTGGCCTCTATTTCCTTTTTACTGAGATACAATTGACAGAGAGCATCATATTGGTTCCAGGGGTCATGGCTTCTTGATGAAGTACGAGATGTGACTGCCAGCCACTAAAAGAGAAATCAGGGCTGCAAGCCAGACACTAAATAAGAATTAAAAGATGAAAATCAGTGCAATTCAAGGGCTGCTGCTCCCCTAAGTGCCCTGACCCTGTTTTCCATGGGGAAATCCTTATCATCTCCACTCTCAACAGCTCCCCCTTGTGCACTGCGGTCAGAATCACAGACTCGAGAGGAACTTCCAAAATCCTAAGGAGGAAGCCTGGGTTCCATCCAGAGAGAGTTTGGGGAATGTAAGAAAGAAACTGAGAGGGCTTCCCTGGTGGCGCAGTGGTTGAGAGTCCGCCTGCCGATGCAGGGGACACGGGTTCGTGCCCCTGGACCCGTGAGCCATGGCCGCTGAGCCTGCGCGTCCGGAGCCTGTGCTCCACAGCGGGAGAGGCCACAACAGTGAGAGGCCCGCGGA
>NW_006796149.1:464171-490478 GCF_000442215.2 Lipotes vexillifer
AAAGAAAAGAGAACCAAAAAAAAAAAAAAAAAAAAAAAAAAAATGTAAGAACACACAGCACTCGGCTCTGGCTCCAGCCTACCATCCCAACACAATCTCTCTCTCTCCTTCCTTACCCTCCACTCCAGCCAAGCTCGGGAACCTATGCTCCACCTCTCCCCACCCCTTTTGTCTTTGTCTTCACCTGTAATATCCTCCCCTCCCAACTACCACCAGTCTCCCGAAATCCAAATCTTATCTAATTTTCAAGATTCATCTTGAAGGCTACCTCTTCTGAGAAGCCATTCCTACTATCAACATGGCAGGTCCTGGATTCAAGCAGCCTGGGTTAAGACCATAGCTCTTCCATTTACAAGAAGCATGCCAGGTAAGAAGACATCTTACCTCTGTCTTGGTTTCCTTGTTTGTAAAATCTCTTAGAGTTGCTCTGAGGATTATCTGAGTAAATACTGAAAAGTGCTTAGAGCAGAATACTGATGAGTGTGGGTTATCAGGATTACCTTCCAATATTGCCTATATACATCCAAAGCCCTGCTTCCCACCCCTCCCAACCCTGCCCCCAGGCAGAGCCACGAGGCATACAGAATCTTAGTTCCCCTGACCAGGGATTGAACCCGTGCCCCTTGTAGTGGAAGTGCAGAGTCTTAACCACTGGATCGCCAGGGAAGTTCCGAAATACCTGCTTTTTTATAAAGCTTCCACAGGACCCTCATCATATTTGACTTTGTACTCCAATGTTGCCCAGGATGAAAAAATAATGGCCTTCCCTGGTGGCGCAGTGGTTGAGAATCTGCCTGCTAATGCAGGGGATACGGGTTCGAGCCCTGGTCTGGGAAGATCCCACATGCCGCGGAGCAACTGGGCCCGTGAGCCACAACTACTGAGCCTGCACGTCTGGAGCCTGTGCTCCGCAACAAGAGAGGCCCCAATAGTAAGAGGCCTGCGCACCGCGATGAAGAGTGGCCCCCGCTTGCCACAACTAGAGAAAGCCCTCGCACAGAAACGAAGATCCAACACAGCCCAAAATAAGTAAATCAATAAATACATTTTAAAATAAATTTAAAAATAAATAAATTAAAAAATATATAAAAAATAAAAAAATAATAATAAGAGCCTTAATAAGAGTAAACAAAACTAACAGAAACAGCACTTCACTGGTCCACGCCACCAGATATGAAGGCCCTCTAGGCAAGTCATATCACTCCCAAATTGTACTCAAACTTTCAGAGGAATGGTCCCCTCACCCACTTTACAGTCTTGGGGGGAGGGGGCAGTAGGTAAATAACCCCTCAGTGACACACACACCGTGAGTGCTGGGAAAGACCCACATGGTTGAGACCAGGGGTTTGAGAAAGTGACCACAGAGCAGAAGGAAGGGGAGGAGGGGGACGATGAGATAAGTCAATATGCACAGGACTCTTATTTGAGAACCAGGTGCTAGAAGATTTAATGATCAAGTACTAAAACCCCCCTTGGCCACCTGCCCAGCTTTCCAGCCTCAGCATCAGGCAAGCTCACTCCCACACATCTGCCCTGGGAGGTGGGGGACTCTGCGGGAAGGCCCCCAGGCTTGCAGTAACACCATGTGCCTGCACGAGTCAGACGTGCTGCATACACACCAAACAGAACCAGAGAAAAGCACCGGGGATAATTTAATCCCCAAATCTGGCCCGCATCGCCCCGCAAAGGTGCAAGAGGTCTCCAGAGAAACAAAGGAAGATGCAGCAGGGGATGTTCTCACCTTTGTTTTTGCCTTCATGTATATCTGAGGCAGTTTGCACAGCTGACTAAACACTAATAATGATCACTGAGGGGGGCTGGGGGAGCTGAGAAGTGACACCACTCCTGCCTGTGTGAAATTAATTTTAAAATACAGATAGTTAAGATCAAACTCACAGTTTTAACGACTGATAACAGCTGGATGGGAGAATGTTACCACATTAGGTTTCCTGAATATCCCCCTCCATAAAAAAGAACTTACCCCCCAAAACTGTATGGCTCCCCTCTGACAGGGCAGAATCTGCCTAGATAAGCTTTCAGTACAGTGAAGAGCAAATGAAAAAGTCCTTCCTCTGCAGAAAGGCCAACAAATGGGAGCTGAGTGTGCTCCTTCTCCCCAGCCTCAGTCAGGATGCCATGCCTCCTTTTCCAGGAGGGAGGTAGTGCAGGGACAGAGAGAAACTGGAAGCCTGCTTCATGCTCTTTCTATTTCTAGGAATTGGAGTAAAAATTCCAGCCCTTCTACCAAAACATGAAGGGTTGAGGAATACATTTCCTACAGATGTCATCATTATTATAACCATAGCCATAAGGACTAACCCCTCCCACCAACGATGCCCAGTCCCACCAACCCTGGTAGGGCAGCACTAATGTCACCCTCACTTTACAGGTGAGAAAAGGGGGACTTGTGAGGTTCACAGACTTGTCCACATTTACCCACTTAATAAGCCAGCATTCAAATTCAACTCTGACCCTGAAAACCATTTCAACCACTTTGCTGTGCTGCCTTAAAATGGTGCCAGTAAGTAAACCCAAAGGTCTGATCTCTGTAAGAATTAGTTTTAAAAGAAATACTTTTTGGTCTGCAATTATAGGATCTAAGATAGTTATCTACAAGTTAGTGCTTCTGATTCCCAGGGACCAGGAAAGCCTTTCAGTGGCTTGGCCCTGTGTTAGGAGATGTCTCCAAGATGTCTGGCGGTTTCCCAGCTGCTACCACTGCAGGTGGAATGCTCCACTGCCTGATGCCATGCTGGGCCAGCTGCCCCCAACCACCGCCGATGCGACCTTCAGAGTTGGAAAAAGAACCAAGGGCTGGAGACATTACCTGCAGTAGTAATGATATAAATCCTGTGTTCTCTACATTTGGAAAGTCTCAGAGGCCAATACAATAAGGAGTCCACAAAGCAGGAGCCACTGATGGTTCCTGGCTCCTGTTCCCTCCTTGGGCTCTCTTGCTATGTGATTTTGGGGGACCAATTCCCTATTACATCACATTAAGCAAGAGGTACAGTAGGTAGCCTCTGAGGTGTCCCCAAGGATCCCCACCTCCTGGTTTTCATGCCTGGTGTAATTCCCTCCTCTGGAGTGTGGGCTGGACCTAGTAACTCACTTCTAAGAATAGAATACAGCAAAAGTGATGAGATGCCATACCCAAGATTAGGTCACGAAAAGACTGTGCCTTCTGTCTTGGACACACACCCTCTCCTGGCTCGCTGGCTCTAGATGAAGTCAGCTGCCATGTTGTGAGCTGCCCCATGGAAAGTCTTCTTAACAGGAAGTGACGTCTTCAGCCAGCAGCCCAGTAAGGAACTGAGGCCATCAACAGCCACGTAAGTGATCATGGAAGCAGATGCTCTTCCAATGGAGCTTTGAGATGACGCAGCCCTGCCACCCCCTTGATTGCAACCTTGTGAGAGGTCTGAGTCAGAGGCTCCCAGCTAAGCCACCCCTGAGTTTTGGACCCACAGAAACCATGAGATAATAAACATTTGTTGTTTTAACTCACAAACTTATAGGATGATTTGTTCTGCAGCAACAGAGAGCATACAATAAGAGAAAAGTCCATGGTTGAGCACCAAATGGTGACCTCAAATTCTTCTGGAAGAATTCTCCTTTTAATGTTCTTGTCCCTGTAATTATCTGTGGAGGAATACTGGAATTTTGTGGGTCCCTGACATGATGGTGAGTAAGGTTTCCTGAGCTGAGCACTTGAGATTTTCTTTTTTTTTTAATTTTTGAATTTTCTTTTATTTTTTTTTTATACAGCAGATTCTTATTAGTCATCAATTTAATACACATCAGTGTATACATGTCAATCCGAATCGCCCAATTCACACACCACCACCCGCACCCCCCCCACCACTTTCCCCATTTGGTGTCCATACGTTTGTTTTCTACATCTGTGTCTCAATTTCTGCCCTGCAAACCAGTTCATCTGTACCATTTTTCTAAGTTCCACATACATGCATTAATACACAATATTTGTGTTTCTCTTTCTGACTTACTTCACTCTGTATGACAGTCTCTAGATCCATCCACGTCTCAACAAATGACCCAATTTCATTCCTATTTATGGCTGAGTAATATTCCATTGTATATATGTACCAAAACTTCTTTATCCATTCATCTGTCAATGGGCATTTAGGTTGCTTCCATGACCTGGCTATTGTAAACAGTGCTGCAATAAACATTGAGGTGCATGTGTCTTTTTGAATTATGGTTGTCTCTGGGTATATGCCCAGTAGTGGGATTGGTGGATCATATGGTAATTCTATTTTTAGTTCTTTAAGGAACCTCCATACTGTTCTCCATAGTGGCTGTATCAATTTACATTCCCACCAACAGTACAAGAGGGATCCCTTTTCTCCACACCCTCTCCAGCATTTGTTGTTTGTAGTAGATTTTCTGATGATGCCCATTCTAACTGGTGTAAGGTGATACCTCATTGTAGTTTTGATTTGCATTTCTCTAATAATTAATGATGTTGAGCAGCTTTTCACATGCTTCTTGGCCATGTGCATGTCTTCTTTGGAGAAATGTCTATTTAGGTCTTCTGCCCATTTTTGGACTGGGTTGTTTGTTTTCTTAATATTGGGCTGCATGAGCTGTTTATATATTTTGGAGATTAATCCTTTGTCCATTGATTTGCTTGCAAATATTTTCTCCCATTCTGAGGGTTGTCTTTTTGTCTTGTTTATGGTTTCCTTTGCTGTGCTTTAAGTTTCATTAAAAGCTTTTAAGTTTCATTAGGTCCCATTTGTTTATTTTTGGTTTTATTTCCATTATTCTAGGAGGTGGATCAAAAAAGATCTTGCTGTGATTTATGTCAAAGAGTGTTCTTCCTATGTGTTCCTCTAAGAATTTTATAGTGTCCGGTCTTACATTTAGGTCTCTAATCCATATTGAGTTTATTTTTGTGTATAGTGTTAGGGAGTGTTCTAATTTCATTCTTTTACATGGAGCTGTCCAGTTTTCCCAGCACCACTTATTGAAGAGGCTGTCTTTTCTCCATTGAATATCCTTGCCTCCTATATCATAGATTAGTTGACCACAGGTGCATGGGTTTATCTCTGGGTTTTCTATCTTGTTCCATTGATCTATGTTTCTGTTTTTGTGCCAGTACCATATTGTCTTAATTACTGTACCTCTGCAGTATAGTCTGAAGTCAGGGAGTCTGATTCCTCCAGCTCTCTTTTTTCCCCTCAAGACTGCTTTGGCTATTCGGGGTCTTTTGTGTCTCCATACAAATTTTAAGAGTTTTTGTTCTAGTTCTGTAAAAAATGTCATAGGTAATTTGATAGAGATTGCACTGAATCTGTAGATTGCTTTGGGTAGTACAGTCATTTTCACAATATTGATTCTTCCAATCCAAGAACATGCTATATCTCTCCAGCTGATGGTATCATCTTTAATTTCTTTCAACAGTGTCTTATAGTTTTCTGCATACAGGTCTTTTGTCTCCATAGGTAGGTTTATTCCTAGGTATTTTGTTCTTTTTGCTGCAATGGTAAATGGGAGTGTTTCCCTAATTTCCTTATAGATTTTTCATCATTAGTGTATAGGAATGGAAGAGACTTCTGTGCATTAATTTTGTATCCTGCAACTTTACCATATTCATTGATTAGCTCTAGTAGTTTTCTGGTGGCATCTTTAGGATTCTCTGTGTATAGTATCATGTCATCTGCAAACAGCAACAGTTTTACTTCCTCTTTTCCAATTGGTATTCCTTTTATTTCTTTTTCTTCTCTGATTGCCGTGGCTAGGACTTCCAAAACTATGTTGAATAATAGTGGTGAGAGTGGACATCCTTGTCTTGCTCCTGATCGTAGAGGAAATGCTTTCAGTTTTTCATCATTGAGAATGATGTTTGCTGTGCGTTTGTCATATATGGCCTTTATTATGTTGAAGTAGGTTCCCTCTATGCCCACTTTCTGGAGAGTTTTTATCATAAACGGGCGCTGAATTCTGTCAAAAGCTTTTTCTGCATCTATTGAGATGATCATGTGGTTTTTATCCTTCAGTTTGTTAATATGGTATATCACATTGATTGATTTGCATATATTGGAGAATCCTTGCATTCCTGGAATAAACCCCACTTGATTATGGTGTACGAACCTTTTAATGTGTTGTTGGATTCTGTTTGCTAGTATTTTGTTGAGGATTTTTGCATTTGTGTTCACCAGTGATATTGTTCTGTAATTTTCTTTTTCTGTAGTATCTTTGCCTGGTTTTGGTATCACAGTGATGCTGGCCTCAGAGTGAGTTTGGGAGTGTTCCTTCCTCCACAGTTTTTTGGAAGAGTTTGAGAAGGATGGGTGTTAGCTGTTCTCTAAATGTTTGATAGAATTCACCTATGAAGCCATCTGGTCCTAGACTTTTGTTTGTTGGAAGGTTTTTAATCACAGTTTCAATTTCATTACTTGTGATTGGTCTGTTCATATTTTCTACTTCTTCCTGGTTCAGTGCTGGAAGGTTATACCTTTCTAAGAATTTGTCCATTTCTTCCAGGTTGTCCATTTTATTGGCATAGAGTTGCTGGTAGTAGTCTTTTAGGATGCTTTGTATTTCTGTGGTGTCTGTTGTAACTTCTCCTTTTTCATTTCTAATTTTATTGATTTGAGTCCTCTCCCTCTTTTTCTTGATTAGTCTGGTTAATGGTTTATCCATTTTGTTTATCTTCTCAAAGAACCAGCTTTTAGTTTTATTGATCTTTGCTATTATTTTCTTTGTTTCTATTTCATTTATTTCTGCTCTGATCTTTATGATTTCTTTCCTTCTGCTAATTTTGGCATTTGATTGTTCTTCTTTCTGTAGTTCCTTTAGGTGTAAGGTTAGGTTGTTCATTTGAGAGTTTTCTTGTTTCTTGAGGTAGGCTTGTATAGCTATAAACTTCCCTCTTAGAACTGCTTTTGCTGCATCCCACAGGTTTTGGATCATCATGTTTTCATTGTCATTTGTCTCTAGGCATTTTCTGATTTCCTCTTTGATTTCTTCAGTGATCCCTTGTTATTTAGTAATGTACTGTTTAGCCTCCATGTGTTTGTGTTTTTTACATTTCTTTCCCTGTAATTCATTTCTAATCTCATAGCATTGTGGTCAGAAAAGATGCTTGATATGATTTCAATTTTCTTAAATTTACTGAGGCTTGATTTGTGACCCAAGATGTGATCTATCCTGGAGAATGTTCCATGCACACTTGTGAAGAAAGTGTAATCTGCTGGTTTTGGATGGAATGTCCTATAAATATCAGTTAAGTCTATCTGGTCTATTGTGTCATTTAAAGCCTCTGTTTCCTTATTTATTTTCATTTTGGATGATCTGTCCATTGGTGTAAGTAAGGTGTTAAAGTCCCCCACTATTATTGTGTAACTCAATTTCCTCTTTTAGAGCTGTTAGCAGTTGCCTATGTATTGAGGTGCTCCTATATTGGGTGCATATATATTTATAATTGTTATATCTTCTTCTTTGATTGATCCCTTGATCATTACATAGTGGCCTTCCTTGTCTCTTGTAACGTTCTTTGTTTTAAAGTCTGTTTTATCTGATATGAGTATTGCTACTCCAACTTTCCTTTCCTTTCCATTTGCATGGAATATCTTTTTCCATCCCCTCACTTTCAGTCTGTATGTGTCCCTAGGTCTGAAGTGGGTCTCTTGTAGACAGCATATATATGGATCTTGTTTTTGTATCCATTCAGTGAGCCTGTGTCTTTTGGTTGGAGCATTTAATCCATTCACGTTTAAGGTAATTATCTATATGTATGTTCCTATGACCATTTTTTTAATTGTTTTGGGTTTTTTTTTTTTTTTTTTTTTTTCTTGCGTTATGCGGGCCTCTCACTGTTGTGGCCTCTCCCATTTGCGGAGCACAGGCTCCGGACGCGCAGGCTCAGCGGCCATGGCTCACGGGCCCAGCCGCTCCGCGGCATGTGGGATCCTCCCAAAACGGGGCACGAACCCGCGTCTCCTGCATCGGCAGGCGGACTCTCAAGCACTGCGCCACCAGGGAAGCCCTGGGTTTGTTTTTGTAGGTCCTTTTCTTCTCTTGTGTTTCCCATTTAGAGAAGTTGCTTTAGCATTTGTTGTGGAGGTGGTTCAGTGGTGCTGAATTCTCTTAGCTTTTGCTTGTCTGTAAAGCTTTTGATTTCTCTATCATATCTGAATGAGATCTTGGCCAGGTAGAGTAATCTTGGTTGTAGTTTCTTCCCTTTCATCACTTAAAGTATATCATGCCACTCCCTTCTGGCTTGTAGAGTTTCTGCTGAGAAATCAGCTGTTAACCTTATGGGAGTCCTCTTGTATGTTATTTGTCGTTTTTCCTTTGCTGCTTTCAATAATTTTTCTTTTTCTTTAACTTTGATTGATTACTATGTGTCTCCCTAGGTAGTTTGATTACTATGTGTCTTGGCGTGTTTCTCCTTGGGTTTATCCTGTGTAGGACTCTCTGTGCTTCCTGGACTTGGGTGGCTATTTCCTTTCCCATGTTAAGGAAGTTTTCGATTATAATCTCTTCAAATATCTTCTCTGGTCCTTTATCTCTCTCTTCTCCTTCTGGGACCCCTATAATGCAAATGTTGTTGCGTTTAATGTTGTCCCAGAGGTCTCCTAGGCTGTCTTCATTTCTTTTCAGTCTTTTTTCTTTATTCTGTTATGTGGCAGTAAATTCCACCATTCTGTCTTCCACAGCACTTATCCGTTCTACCTCATTTAATCTGCTACTGATTCCTTATAGTGTAGGTTTCATTTCAGTTATTGTATTGTTCATCTCTGTTTGTTTGTTCCTTAATTCTTCTAAGTCTTTGTTAAACATTTCTTGCATCTTCTCAATCTTTGCCTCCATTCTTTTTCCGAGGTCCTGGATCATCTTCACTCTCATTATTCTGAATTCTTTTTCTGGAAGGTTGCCTATCTCTACTTCATTTAGTTGTTTTTCTGGGGTTTTATCTTGTTCCTTCACCTGGTACATAGCCTTCTGCCTTTTCATCTTGTCTATCTTTCTGTGAATGTAGTTTTTGTTCCACAGGCTGCAGGATTGTAGTTCTTCTTGCTTCTGCTATCTGCCCTCTGGTGGATGAGGCTATCTATGAGGCTTGTGCAAGTTTCCTGATGGAAGGGACTGGTGGTGGGTAAAGCTGACTGTTGCTCTGGTGGGCAGAGCTCAGTAAAACTTTAATCCATTTGACTGCTGATGGATGGGGCTGGGTACCCTCCCTATTGGTTGTTTGGCCTGAGGCAACCCAACACTGGAGCCTACCTGGGCTCTTTGGTGGGGCTAATGGTGGACTCTGGGAGGGCTCACGCCAAGGAGTACTTCCCAGAACTTCTGCTGCCAGTGTCCTTGTCCCCATGGTGAGCTACAGCCACCCCCTGCCTCTGCAGAAGACCCTCCAATACTAGCAGGTCGGTCTGGATCAGTTTCCCCTGGGGTCACTGCTCCTTCCCCTGGGTCCCAATGTGCACACTACTTTGTGTGTGCCCTCCAAGCATGGAGTCTCTGTTTCCCCCAGTCCTTTTGAAGTCCTGCAATCAAATCCCACTAGGCTTCAAAGTCTGATTCTCTAGGAATTCCTTCTCCTGTTGCCGGACCCCCAGGTTGGGAAGCCTGACATGGGGCTCAGAACCTTCACTCTAGTGGGTGGACTTCTATGGTATAAGTGTTCTCCAGTCTGTGAGTCACCCACCCAGCAGTTATGGGATTTGATTGTACTGTGATTGCACCCCTCCTACAGTCTCATTGTGGCTTCTCCTTTGTCTTTGCATGTGGGGTATCTTTTTTGGTGAGTTCCAGTGTCTTCATGTCGATGACTGTCCAGCAGCTAGTTTTGATTCTGGTGTTCTCACAAGAGGGAGTGAGAGCACGTCCTTCTACCCTCCATCTTGGTTCCCATTCGAGATTTTTAAATATAAAGAGTTCTCCTTTCACTGCCCTTAATGCCCAGCACCTGCCTCTTTAAGAAGAGCAAATTAATGTCTTATACCATCATCTGCATATCTGAGGACCTCTATTAAATTATTATGTTTTGTGTGTGTGTATTTCTGTTCTTCTTTAAACCTGTAAATCTGTACAGAAACGTATATGTGATATATTTTCCTTATATATTGACACAAACTGTCAGCTCAATGATATGAATACACAAACAGAATTGCATTAAAATGTACTGTATACTTAATAAAGATGTGTCTTTATTCACAGACTACAGAATTATTGTGCTAAATGGTAAGTGCTCTAACAGAAGAGGAATGAAAACTGGCTTTGCTTTACTAAATAGCAATGGGGCCAATTTGGAGTACATATAACAATTTATTTCCTGACAGAATATGAAAGTAGAAATCACTGAGTTATTTTATCATTAAATAGTTAATCATTAAGAGTTATTTTCAGCATCTGTCACTTCCACATTATAATCGCCTCTCTATGGATTTTATTTTCTTCACGTAAAAAATACTCTTTGCAGATAAATACTCCCTCTCTCCCATTTATTCAAACTCAACTCTCAAATTCTGAAAAGCTCATGACTACGTTTGGCACTGGAAAAGAGAATAAGAAGCCTCTGTAAATTAACACCACTATAAAAGGGCAATTAAGGGCTCCCCTGGTGGCGCAGTGGTTGAGAGTCTGCCTGCCGATGCAGGGGTCACGGGTTCATGCCCCGGTCCAGGAAGATCCCACATGCCAAGGAGTGGGTAGGCCCGTGAGCCATGCCCGCTGAGTCTGTGCTCCGCAACGGGAGAGGCCACAACAGTGAGAGGCCCGTGTACCACAAAAAACAAAACAAAAGGCAATTAACCAGTCTTCCATGGTGGGTCAGAGGGATGACCACCACTATGAATATAGTATATTCCTGTTCACACACACACAAACACACACATACTCAATCCCTTACCCAAAAGGTACTATATTTTTCTCAATTAATATATGAACAGTGATAAGGATCTGGATCTCAGGGCATGCTTGATTACTATGGTGATGCTTAAGACCTCCTGAAATGCAAATGATTTTCCAAAGCTGGACAAACTGTAACCAAGAGTAGCACATTAACTTCCCCAGAGGAGAAAGCAGGTATAATACCCAGATTCATAAGGAAAATGAAGCAGTGACTTTCATGCTTTAGGGATCACATCTGCACATTCCAGAAACAAGCAGTGTGTACGAAACTGTGGCCAGATTGACCCTTTCCTTACAATGCTTCCACATGGTGCAATTTCAGTCTAATTAGAGCCATCTATGCAAATGAGATGGAAAAACAGACAGCCAGGTTACGATTAACAAGGAGGCAACACAGTGCAGAGGCATGTTGTGCTTGCTTATGCACAGCTGCTGAATGAGGGGACTGGGACCAGGTGATCTATGAGGGTTTGTCACCTCAGCAATTCCTCTGTTGCACACCAAGAACAACAAAACAGGGCTTCCCTGGTGGCGCAGTGGTTGAGAGCCTGCCTGCCGATGCAGGGGACACGGGTTCGTGCCCTGGTCCGGGAAGATCCCACATGCCGCGGAGCGGCTGGGCCCATGGGCCATGGTCGCTAGGCCTGCGCATCCGGAGCCTGTGCTCCACAACGGGAGAGGCCATAGCAGTGAGAGGCTCGCGTACAGCAAAAAAAAAAAAAAAAGAACAACAAAATAGCAAAGCCTGGCCATCTCCAAGAGGACTTCGTAACCCCACAGAACGGGAACCCCTCACCATTAGGCTGGCCTTGTCCACTTCACTGCAGGCTCAAAGGGCTTACTAAAACCTAGGACCCAGCCCCTACATTCAAAGAACATGAACTGGGGGTCAAGAAGCTCACGGAGTCAGAGGTTGCGTGTTATAAGGGCCTACTTGGATTGTCCCAAAATCTCCACAGAAGTTCCTGATTTTGTCCTGATCCTCTGCAACACTCCTTGGATCAGAATGGAATCTCTGGACAAGCCTAGGATAATATTATCATCACATTGATGTGCTTGAATCCTATCACTCCACATCCAGCCCCATTGGAAAGCTGTGGATAAAGGCCCAGAGCCCAGAGCCACATGCAAAAGAGCAAAATGGTTAAAGGGCTCTAGAGTCAGAGGACCTGGGTTCAAATCCAAATCCACTCTTTGCTGTGTGACCCTGGGCAAGTAACTTAACTTCTCTAGGCTTTGGTTACCCCCAGTAAAATGGGGACACCAAGAGTACTTATTTCACAGGGTTTATATAGAATTAAGATAATGCTTCTGCAACACTTAGTAACATGTCCAGGACAAAATAAGTGTTCAACAAATGTTTGCTAAGGAAAACAGAGACCCACCTGGAAATTATCTCTGCTCTCTGACAACAGATATTACTTTGATTGATGAGAGAAGAAATACCCAGGTGTTACAAGGTTCCTAAAAAGAAGCCTGGTCTCAGTGTCTGCTCTGGAATCAGGCATGTCAAGGATTGTTCTGAATGCAAGAACAATGGCAGATTATAGTTGACAGTCAGTCAGCCTCTAAGACTGACTCCCAAACAAGAAAAGAACAAAGACCCCATCCTGTAGACTCTGGGCACTAGACCAGGCAGGGAAGGCATACATCCTTGGAGAAAGGAGAACCAGAGCAGTACCAGGGACACAGGATGGTGACTGGAGCTTTGAGTTTGATACCACAGTGTCACTGAACTTCTCTCTCCTCCCAGTTTAGCCTGACTTCGTATCAAGCATTAATTGTGGGTAAAATGCAAAGAGCATAACTTTAAAAGCACAGGATGAAATTAAGAGTGTGCTGACCAGGTTTGGAAGCTTAAGAAAAAACATTTCAATACTTTTTAAATGAAAGCCCTTATCTCTGCCATCATGGGACAACCACTGGATAGAAAGCAGTCAGGACCAAGCTAAGACAACCAACTCATCCAGGGTGATGTCAAGAGGGATGACAGCATGCCCCCACGATTAGGGAAAAAACAGCAGGGAGACTGCAGTGGAGGAGATGGGACAGACTGAGGAGGGAAAACTCTGCAAGTAGAAGGTCACAATAATACTTGAGTGAACAGCTAAATTTGATGTTCACAACAAGCTATGAGTTAGAGCTGGTATTTTTCCATCTTGCAGATGTGAAATCAGGGATTCATGGGGGGAAAATGCCTAAAGTTACATCACTAGAAAATAGAAAAGCAAATCTAGATCTTTTGAGTCCATGCCTCTTTCTGTCATTTGCAAGTGCTCAGCAGATGGAATCTAATATACCTACAATGTGTCTACAATGATGCAATGGCATCGTCTTCATTATTTTTACTATTATCACTAATATTACATCATAAGATCTTTTAGATGAACAAAATATGTATGAGCTCTGTCTTCCAGGAGCATGTCATTTAATAAATAAGGTAAGTATACAAATAACTCTCTCCTGGAACCTAAATGAGGTTGGCTTGAGCCACCTTCCAAGGTTTAACTCTGCACCCAAGATTTCTGTCACTTTCAGTGGGTCATTGATGTGGTCATGCCTGGCTCCAGGCTCTTGCTTTGCTTCCTAAGCTGGCTCAGTTTGGTACCACTGCAACAGAGACATGAAACTCAGTCCTCTCTGATATTTTCACACAAACGTACATGACCATACACCAAAAAGATTTCTGGTTATAGTTTAATTTACCGTGGGTTTACAAAGGAGAGGTTAACATCTTGTGGTGCATTCCACTTCAAACTAAATTGTAGGTTCAGGTTAGACATTAGATTTCTCTGTTAATATACCTTTAGCTAACCAAGCATCTAGGAACTTCAGCTAGCCACTTGACCCCCGAGTAAACCCAGCCACAGTACATGTCTTCTTGGCTTCTAACTGCACACAAAACCCCTCTCACTTCTCTGTCCTCTCTCTCTCCTTCCATTTTTCTTCTCAAAAGTTCAAAGACGTTCATCTCATTGTCTCCTTCAAGAGTATACCCATCACCTTTGTTCTCCTGGCTCCTGCGGAAGCCAGCACCATTTTCTTCCTACATGTGCCTTATCTATATATCAGTGTGTTTACCTCCCTAAGGGTTATTCCAGTGCCAGCTGTTAAAGTAATCCACTAAATACCTTGCTACAGCTGTATTATTACAAGGTTGTTGTGATAAACCCAAGAAGATAAAATAGAGTTTTTTGATAGAAAGATTACTTCCAGTTACAGATACTGATGAAATCTTAAGTGAGGAGGTTGGATTTAAAAAGGGCATTCCAGGCAAAGGGGACAGCATGGGCAAAGAAGAGGTACAGGTATATGTCAGGGGAAAATGCTTGTTTCAGGACCCAGAACTAAAGGGGTAGAAATGAGAAAAAAGATTGGGAAAGCACACTGGAGCCAGAATGTGGAGGCTGAAAGAGATCTTGGATCCATTCTATAGGAAACGAGAAGCTATCTTTGAGCAGGAAATTATTTTACAACCTCAGGGTAGAGACAAGAAATATAGACGATCACTTATCAGCACATAAATAACTCTCCACACTAGCAACAAATGTGTATTCAGAACAAAAGAAGACCACAGAGTTCAGGTTCAACATTTCTCCAGACCATTTCCTTGACCCTTTAGGAAGCTCCTTAACTGTGATGTGACCAGGAGGTGCGAAGCAGGGGGAAGAGGATGGCTCTCTTGTGTCTGCTGTGTTGTCTGTCAATAATTTTGATTATCTACTAATTAAGATTTTGCAGTTGATAGTTTTCCTCTGTTTTAAAATAGAATAGGGGATCTCACCCCTGTGACACTCCCAACTGTGAACAGATTTTGACCAAGAACAGCCAGTTGTGAAGGTGTCTTAGGAAGAATATTTAGGGAGGGAGGGCAGTCTGGCTATTTGTACACAGACTAGATGGGACATATTTGGGATTAAACCTGGTTCTGCTATTTACTAGCCATGTGACCTCGAGCAAGTCAATTAAACTCTCTGGGAGGACCAAACAAAATAAACTTGCAGCCCAGATTAAGCGTGTGAGCCTCTGGCAAACAGATTCAAAGAGATTATGTATGGAAAGTAGCTGGCACATATTAAATGATCAATAAATAAAAGCTATCATCATCACCATCATCATTTTATTCTTCTTACTCCAGGATGCTGGGGAGTTGTGCTAAAATGCAGTGTCTGGCTCTCTCTGACTGTGCTCTCCTGGGCACCAGGATCCTTACATAAACCACCTTAGTGTGCTGCCTCATCCTGGCCTTGTCAATGAAGAGATATGGCTGACGCCACCTCTGCTGAACTTTCCCTGGCAGCTTGACCCTCCTGTCTGGCCACCACTTCATGTCCACCTCCTTCCTCTACACACCCTATTCATACTCAACTGCAAATTTTACTGAAAAGACCTCTGCCTCCTCTCTGCTTAGCCAAACCCAATTCTGCTGCAAACATGAACAGGGCCAGGTGCTGTAAGGAAGAGTTAAATAAATGAGACCCAGGTCTATCCTCAAGGGGCCTGCAAATTGGCAATGACGGCGTCTTATTCATCTCTTTGCCTCTAAATCCTGACACAAAGTAAGAACCCTATGACTGTTGTTGTTATTATTGTCGCTGGCTGTTTCTGTCACTGTTTTTGTTATTATTTAAATGCTTGTTAAATGTAACTAGTAAATTAGTATGTTAACTTCAGTACAACTTTACCTCCAATATGGAACTTTTATAACACTGGAGCATAATACAAAGGGTAAAGCAGATAAGCAAAGTATAAGCTAAACATGCCTTTAAATAGACTTTTACTGGTACATTTTAGAGGTGCTATTTGATTGGGAAGTACTGTAGCTAATGAGCCAAATATTAGAATCAGTACAGTAAGCTTATTGGAGCCAAATATCAGAGATAATGTCAGAAGTGGGGGAACCAGATCAAATTTTTAAAATAGTCAAATAAATCCATAAAATAAAAAATAATAAATATTAAATAAATAAATCCATAAAATAGAGATATTTTATGACTGCACCTTCATTTTGCTTCTCACACACCAAAAGGTACTGTTTCTCACTATCTCTTTAGCTCAGTACAGGTGCTGTGGACTTACACAAGACTGGATACTGAGACAATTCTCCAGTTCTGGTTAGAATGATCTCTCTGTGTTGCTCAGACCTTCGCATGATATAAAATTCTTTTAAAAAGGGTCAAAGATAAAGCCACCAGAAAAAATGTTACCATTAAGTTCTCTGACGTCACAGATAATGGTTATAAGGTCCTTGGATGTCTTGTCTTGACCTGAAATGTCAAGGTAAAAATGAGGATTCCTGAAATGTTAATCTATGAAGGAACAAGTCACAAAATATAAATGGTGGCGTCATCCTCCTGGCATTACTTTGAGTGGCTTCATAACAAGGGCTTGGTCAGTAATGATCTTTGGAAAGAACGCTGAACCCAGATTTTAATATCAGCATCACACTAGAAGCTAAATTATCTTGGGCAAATCATTTACTCTCTGGGCTTTGTTTCTGTGCCTGAAAAATGAAGGGATTCACCCTGGCGACTCTGTACCTTCCTCCCAGTTTTTGATTCTCTGCTGCCTGTGGAGCCTAAGAAGTTCATTCCCCTGAGAAGCTTGCTCCAGGAGGAACAGATATTGTCACAATTTGTATTTTCTGTGACTTTCCCTTTGTTCTCTGCTAGCTGGAAATTTCTGAGACTGATTTTGCTGCAGGCAAAACCATGGGAAAGGAAGGAAGCACTCACAGGAGTTTTGACCAAGGGCACTTAGAAGCTAAAAAAATTAAAATGTGAGAAAAAATATATAATGAGCCCAGGATAACACAGCCATGGACCTTCTAATGAGGCAATTGTGTCTGAAAAACATTTAAGTAAAACCACACTTAGAACCAAGGAAAACATGCAGGAACAATGCATGAAGGATACTTCCATGTCCCTCATCTCTGGGTGATACTAATATCAGGAAAGATATAGCTACAACTAAAACTTAACAAAACTTAGCAAATCTAGCCTTACTCTATGAAAACCCTGAATTAAAACTGCTTTTAAATCTTTCCTACAAACTAAAAAATACATGGTTCTGCTGATGAGGAACTATGAAGAAGTCAAATTAGTGCTTAAATATTGGGACTTAAACACTTTAAAATTTAACCACATATTGAATAGCAAGAGTTCATTTGAAATAATACCAGAAATAAATTATATGAAGGATTTTTCCTGATAAATGTCAAGACATTATTCACATGTTCTTCACAGTATGGCTTTAAATTAGAGTTTAACATGGTAGTGTATGGACATACGTACATCTGCTTTTCAGTGCAGATAAATCTGTTTTGTATAACAAGGCACCATTATTATGCCTTCTGATTTATAACATCCAATGTCCTTTTTTTGATAAATGTTTATCATATAATGATTAAGAAGAAAAGAAGTCAGATAAAGCTGGTTTGAATTACAGCTCTGCCACTTATTAGCTGAGAACTGAGTGACTTTGGACAACATACTTTACCTCCTGGAGCTTCAATTTCTACATCTGTAAAACAAGGATGTAATGGTGCCCTCCTCATGGAGTTTTTGAGAAAGGGCTTAGACCCTAAAATATAGGACATGCTCAATTGTTTTTATCTTTTTGATTTGTAACTTGCATGTACATGGTCCTGGGAGATTAAAAATTAAGTGCCAAAAGGTTGTTTGCATGTCCATTTGTTTGTGAGTTCCAAATGACTTAGAGGTGTTTAAGCATGTTGGCTCTGTATGAATTCAGAGTAGAGGTGGTTAGGGGAAGCTGCTAAGAACTACTGGGGCCAAGACAGCCCTTTCATCCAGGTAGGAGATAGTAATAGCAGCAAGCCATCATTCCAGCTGCAACACTAGGAAAAAGGAAAAGACCTTCCTGTGTGAACTGAGATTGTTAGCTATTTTCTTCCCTGAGGACATAAGTTCAATCTGGTATGAGCCGAGGACCACCTTGACATAGGCAAAGGGACACTGTTAGTGGCGAGAAAAGTCAGCCCAGCTTTTGATAGTCACATGAGTTGGCATAACAGATGAAATCCAAAACAGCCCCAAATGCATGATCATTTTTCCCATAAGGCATTTGCCAAGTGCAGAGGCAGGAGGAGGCAGGGGTGGGGTAGAAATACTGAATGAAATCCCCATACCACAATTCTTAGGCAACAAAATTCCACTAGAGCTAGTGCTCTGTAACAAGCATACCATAGATCTCATCCTTGAGACATCTGAAAACAGAAGACAGAATTTAACCAAAGCTGCTACCCAACCCTAACTAACATAGATAAAATCTGATTAGATTGGGGTGATTAACACATCAATCTAGCTGCCAGAGGAAAAGACAAATACTCCCTGTCAAAAATAATATTGCTTCTTTTATATACAATGCATGTGTGACACCCAATCAAACATTACAAGGCATGTGAACAGGCATGAAAAAAGTGGCTAGTAACCAAGAGAAAAAAGAGACGATAGAATCAGGCTTGCATATGACCCAGATATTAGAGTTAGGAGACAAAAACTTTAAAAGAACATAATAAATCTAATAAATGTGTTCATGAAAATGGAAGAAAGATGAGAAAAAGATAACACAGAATTACATCTATTAAAAAAATAAAAAATGGAAATTCTACAACTGAACAAATACCTGAAATTAAGTACTCATGAGTGGGTCTGACGACAGACCAGGAGTTGAAGACAGTGTTAGTGAAATCAAAGACAGGTCAATTAAAATTTTCTAAAATGGAGAGAGACCTTCAAGATGGTGGAGGGGTAAGATGTGGACATCACCTTCCCCACAAATACATCAGAAATACATCTACGTGTGGAACAACTGCTACAGAACACCTACTGAATGCTGGCAGAAGACCTGAGACCTTCCAAACGTCAAGAAACTCCCCACGTACCTGGGTAGGGCAAAAGAAAAGAGAAATAACAGAGACAAAAGAATAGGGATGGGACCTGCACCTCTGGGAGGGAGCTGTGAAGGAGCAAAAGTTTCCACACTCTAGGAAGCCCCTTCGCTGCTGGAGACAGGGGGTTGGGTGGTGGGGGAGCTTCAGACCCACGGAGGAGAGCGCAGCAACAGGGGAGCGGAGGGCAAAGCGGAGAGACTCTCACACAGAGGATCGGGGCCGACCAGCACTCACCAGCCGAGAGGCTTGTCTGCTCACCCAACAGGGCGGGCGGGGCTGGGTGCTGAGGCTCAGGCTTCAGAGGTCAGATCCAGGGAAAGGACTTGGGTTGGCTGTGTGAACACATCATGAAGGGGGCTAGTGTGCCATAGCTAGCCAGGAGGGAGTCCAGGAAAATGTCTGGAGCTGCCTAAGAGGCAAGAGAGGGTCGTTTCTGGGTGCGCGACGAGAGGGGATTCAGAGCACCACCTAATCAAGCTCCAGAGACGAGCGAGAGCCGCAGCTATCAGCGCAGACACCAGAGACAGGCAGGAAACGCTAAGGCTGCTGCTGAAGCCACCAAGAAACCTGTGTGCATGCACAGGTCACTATCCACATCTCCCCTCCAGGGAGGCTGTGTAGCCCGCCACTGCCAGGGTCCTGTAATCCAGGGACAACTTCCCCGGGAGAACACATGGCGCACCTCAGGCTGTTGCAATATCATGCTGGCCTCTGCAGCCACAGGCTCGCCCTGCATTCTGTACCCCTCCCTCCCCGCAGCCTGAGTGAGCCAGAGGCCCCTAACCAGCTGCCACTTAAACCCTGTCCTCTCTGAGCAATGAACAGATGCCCTCAGGTGACCTACACACAGAGGCGGGGCCAAATATAAAGCTGAACCACAGGAGCTGTGCGAACAAAGAAGAGAAAGGGAAATCTCTCCCAGCAGCCTCAGGAGCAGTAGATTAAATCTCCACAATCAACTTGATGTACCACGCATCTGTGGAATACCTGAAGAGACAACGCATCATCCCAAATTGAGGTGGACTTTGGGAGCAGCGATATACATATTTGTTTCCTTTTACTCTTTTTGTGAGTGTGTATGTTATGCTTCTTTGTGTGATTTTGCCTGTATAACTTCACTTTTACCATATGTCCTGGGGTGCTGTCTGTCCATTTTGTTTGCTTTGTTTTCTTTTTTTAGTATAGTTTTTAGCACTTGTTATCATTGGTGGATTTTTTTTTTTTTTTTGGGTTTGGTTGCTCTATTCTTTTTTTTTCTTTTCTTTTTTTATACTTTAAATTGTTAAAAAATTTTTAATAATTATTTTTTATTTTAATAACTTTATTTTATTTTACTTTTCTTTCTTTCTTTTTTTCTCCCTTTTCTTCTGAGCCATGTGGCTGATAGGGTCTTGGTGCTCCAACCAGGTGTCAGGCCAGTGCCTCTGAGGTGGGAGAGCTGAGTTTAGGACATTGGTCCACCAGACGCCTCCCGGCTCAACATAATATCAAACGGCAAAAGCTCTCCGAGTGATCTCCACCTCAACGTTAAGACCCAGCTCCACTCAACGACCAGCAACCTACAGTGCTGGACACTACGCCAAACAACTAGCAAGACAGGAACACAAACCCACCCATCAGCAGAGAGGCTGCCTAAAATAATAAGGTCACAGACACCCCAAACCATACCACTGGATGTGGTTCTGCCCACCAGAAAGACAAGATCCAGCCTCATCAACCAGAACACAGGCACCAGTCCCCTCCACCAGGAAGCCTACACAACCCACTGAACCAACCTTAGCCACTGGGGGCAGACACCAAAAACAATGGGAACTACGAACCTGCAGCCTGAGAAAAGGAGACCCCAAACACAGTAAGTTAAGCAAAATGAGAAGACAGAGAGATATGCAACAAATGAAGGCACAAAGTAAAAACCCACCAGACCAAACAAATGAAGAGGAAATATGCAGCCTACCTGAAAAAGAACTCAGAGTAATGATAGCAAAGATGATCCAAAATCTTGGAAATAGAATGGACAAAATATAAGATACATTTAACAAGGACCTAGAAAAACTAAAGAGCAAACAAACAATGATGAACAACACAATAAATGAAATTTAAAATTCTCTAGAAGGAATCAATAGCAGAATAACTGAGGCAGAAGAACGGATAAGTGACCTGGAAGATAAAATAGTGGAAATAACTACTGCAGAGCAGAATAAAGAAAAAAGAATGAAAAGAATTGAGGACAGTCTCAGAGACCTCTGAGACAACATTAAATGTACCAACATTCGAATTACAGGGGTCCCATAAGAAGAAGAGAAAAAGAAAGGGACTGAAAAAAATTTGAAGAGATTATAGATGACAACTTCCCTAATATGGGAAAGGAAACAGTCAATCAGGTCCAGGAAGGGCAGAGAGTCCCATACAGGATAAACCCAAGGAGAAACATGCCAAGACACATATTAATCAAACTATCAAAATTAAATATAAAGAAAAAATATTAAAAGCAGCAAGGGAAAAACAAAAAAATAACATACAAGGGAATCCCTATAATGTTATCAGCTGATCTTTCAGCAGAAACTCTGCAAGCCAGAGGAGAGTGGCAGGACATATTTAAAGTAATGATGGAAAAAACCTACAACCAAGATTACTCTACCCAGCAAGGATCTCATTCAGATTTGATGGAGAAAATAAAACTTTTAACAGACAAGCAAAAGCTAAGAGAATTCAGCACCACCAAACCAGCTTTACAACAAATGCTAATCAGCACCACCAAACCACATTTAAAACAAATGCTAAAGGAACTTCCCTAGGAAGGAAACACAAGAGAAGGAAAAGACCTACAATAACAAACCCAAAACAATTAAGAAAATGGTGACAGGAACATACATATCAATGGTTACCTTAAATGTAAATGGATTAAATGCTCCAACCAAAAGACATAGACTGGCTGAATGGATATAAAAACAAGACCCATATATATGCTGTCTACAAGACACCCACTTCAGACCTAGGGACACGTACAGACTGAAAGTGAGGGGATGGAAAAAGATATTCCATGAAAATGGAAATCAAAAGAAAGCTGGAGTAGCGATTCTCATATCAGACAAAATAGACTTTAAAATAAACACTATTACAAAAGACAAAGAAGGACACTACATAATGATCAAGGGATCAATCCAAGAAGAAGATACAACAACTATAAATATTTATCCACCCAACACAGGAGTACCTCAATACATAAGGCAAATGTTAACAGCCATAAAAGGGGGAATCGACAGCAACACAATCATAGTAGCGGACTTTAACACCCCACTTTCGCCAACGGACAGATCATCCACAATTAAAATAAATAAGGAAACACAAGCTTTAAATGATACATTAAACAAGATGGACTTAATTGATATTTATAGGACATTCCATCCAAAAACAACAGAATACACATTTTTCTCAAGTGCTCATGGAACATTCTCCAGGATAGATCATATCTTGGGTCACAAATCAAGGCTTGGTAAATTTAAGAAAATTGAAAGTGAATCAGGTATCTTTTCTGACCACAATGCTATGACACTAGATATCAATTACAAGAAAACATCTATAAAAAATACAAATACATGGAGGCTAAACATTACACTACTAAATAACAAAGATATTACTGAAGAAATCAAAAAGGAAATCAAAAAACACCTAGAAACAAATGACAATGAAAACACCATGACCCAACTTATGGGATGCAGCAAAAGCAGTTCTAACAGGGAAGTTTATAGGAACACAAGCCTACCTCAAGAAACAAGAAACAACTCAAATAAACAACCTAGCCTTACACCTAAAGCAATTAGAGAATGAAGAACAAAAAAACCCCAAAGGTAGCAGAAGGAAGAAAATCATAAAGATTAGATCAGAAACAAATGAAAAAGAAATGAAGGAAACTATAGCAAAGATCAATACAACTAAAAGCTGGTTCTTTGAGAAGATAAACAAAATTAATAAACCATTAGCCAGACTCATCAATAAAAAAAGGGATGACTCAAATCAACAGAATTAGAAATGAAAAAGGAGAAGGAACAACTGACACTGGAGAAATACAAAGGATCATGAGAGATTACTACAAGCAACTCTATGCCAATAAAATGGACAACCTGGAAGAAATGGACAAATTTTTAGAAAAGCACAACCTTCCGAGATTGAACCAGGAAGAAACAGAAAATATAAACAGACCAGTCACAAGCACTGAAACTGAAACTGTGATTAAAAATCTTCCAACAAACAAAAGCCCAGGACCAGATGGCTTCACAGGTGAACTCTATCAAATATTTAGAGAAGAGCTAACACCTATCCTTCTCAAACTCTTCCAAAATATAGCAGAGGGAGGAACCCTCCCAAACTCATTCTACAAGACCACCATCACCGTGATACCAAAACCAGACAAAAATGTGACAAAGAAAGAAAACTACAGGCCAATACCATTGATGAATACAGATGTACAAATCCTCAACAAAATACTAGCAAACAGAATCCAGCAGTACATTAAAAGGATCATACACCATGCTCAAGTGGGATTTATCCCAGGAATGCAAGGATTCTTCAATATACGCAAATCCATCAATGTGGTACACCATATTAACAAACTGAAGGATAAAAACCATATGATCATCTCAATACATGCAGAAGAAGCTTTCAACAAAATTCAACAACAATTTATGATAAAAACGCTCCAGAAAGTAGGCATAGAAGGAACTTACCTCAACATAATAAAGGCCATATATGACAAACCCACAGCCAACATCGTTCTCCGTGGTGAAAACCCGAAACCATTTCCACTAAGATCAGGAACAAGATAAGGTTGCCCACTCTCACCACTATTATTCAACATAGTTTTGGAAGTTTTAGCCACAGCAATCAGAGAAGAAAAAGAAATAAAAGGAATCCAAATCGGAAAAGAAGAAGTAAAGCTGTCACTGTTTGCAGATGACATGATACTATACATAGAGAATCCTAAAGATGCCACCAGAAAACTACTAGAGCTAGTCAATGAATTTGGTAAAGTAGCAGGATACAAAATTAATGCACAGAAATCTCTTGCATTCCTATACACTAATGATGAAAAATCTGAAAGAGAAATTAAGGAAACACCCCCATTTACCACTGCAACAAAAAGAATAAAATACCTAGGAATAAACCTACCTAAGGAGACAAAAGACCTGTATGCAGAAAACTATAAGACACTGATGAAAGCAATTAAAGATGATACAAACAGATGGAGAGATATACCATGTTCTTGGATTGAAGAATCAACACTGTGAAAATGACTATACTACCCAAAGCAATCTACAGATTCAATGCCATCCCTATCAAACTACCAATGGAATTTTTCACAGAACTAGAGCAAAAAATTTCACAACTTGTATGGAAACACAAAAGACCCCGAATAGCCAAAGCAATCTTAAGAAAGAAAAACAGAGCTGAAGGAATCAGGCTCCCTGACTTCAGACTATACTACAAAGCTACAGTAATCAAGACAGTATGGTACTGGCACAAAAACAGAAAGATGGATCAATGGAACAGGATGGAAAGCTCAGAGATAAACCCACGCACATACGGTCACCTTATTTTTGATAAAGGAGACAAGAATATACAATGGAGAAGAGACAGCCTCTTCAATAAGTGGTGCTGGGAAAACTAGAGGGTTACATGTAAAAGAATGAAATTAGAACACTCCCTAACACCATACACAAAACTAAACTCAAAATGGATTAAAGACCTAAACGTAAGGCCAGACACTATAAAACTCTTAGAGGAAACCATAGGCAGAACACTCTATGACATAAATCACAGCAATATCCTTTTTGACCCACCTTCTAGAGAAATGGATATAAAAAAAAAATAAACAAGTGGGACCTAATGAAACTTAAAAGCTTTTGCACAGCAAAGGAAACCAAAACAACACAAAAAGACAACCCTCAGAATGGGAGAAAATATTTGGAAATGAAGCAACTGACAAAGGATTAATCTCCAAAATTGACAAGCAGCTCATGCAGCTCAATATCAAAAAAACAAACAACCCAATCCAAAAATGAGCAGAAGACCTAAATAGACATTTCTCCATAGAAGATATACAGATTGCCAACAAACACATGAAAGAATGCTCAACATCACTAATCATTAGAGAAATGCAAATCAAAACTACAATGAGGTATCACCTCACACCAGTCAGAATGGCCATCATCAAAAACTCTACAAACAATAAATGTTGGAGAGGGTGTGGAGAAAAGGGAACCCTCTTGCACTGTTGGTGGGAATGTAAGTTGATACAGCCACTATGGAGAACAGTATGGAGGCTCCTTAAAAATCTAAAAATAAAACTACCATACGACCCAGCAATCCCACTACTGGGCGTATGCCCTGAGAAAACCATAATTCAAAAAGAGTCATGTACCACAATGTTCACTGCAGCACTATTTACAATAGCCAGGACATGGAAGTAACTTAAGTGTCCATCGACATATGAATGGATGAAGAAGATGTCGCACATATATACAGTGGAATATTACTCAGCCATATAAAGAAACGAAATTGAGTTATTTGTAGTGAGTTGGATGGACCTAGAGTCTGTCATACAGAGTGAAGTAAGTCAGAAAGAGAAAAACAAATACCGTATGCTAACACATATATATTGAATCTAAAAAAAAAATTTTTTTTAAATGGTTCTGAACAACCTAGGGCCAGGACAGGAATAAAGACTCAGACGTAGAGAATGGACTTGAGGACACGGGGAGGGGGAAGGGTAAGGTGGGACGAAGTGAGAGAGTGGCATGGACTTACATATACTAACAAATGTAAAATGGATAGCTGGTGGGAAGCAGCCGCATAGCACAGGGAGATCAACTTGGTGCTTTGTGTCCACCTAGAGGGGTGGGATAGGGAAGGTGGGAGGGAGACACAAGAGGGAGGAGATATGGGGATATATGTATCTGTATAGCTGATTCACTTTGTTATAAAGCAGAAACTAACACACCATTGTAAAGCAATTATACTCCAATAAAGATGTTAAAAAAAATTTTTTTTTTCTATCATGGGACTTCCCTGGTGATCCAGTGGTTAAGAGTCTGCACTTCCACTGCATGGGGCGTGGGTTTGATCACTGATTGGAGAACTGAGATCCTGCATGTTACATGCTCTGTGGCCTAAAAAATTCCAGTATGAAGCCCTAAAGTTAAAAAAAGAGGGGGGGAAGATGGAAATAACAGAAAATAACAGACATGTGGGACATAATCAAAACATACATAATTGGAGTCTGGAAGGATGGGAGAGAGAGAGAGAGAAAATGGAACAAAGCAATACTGGCAACAGATGATCACAGAATTTCCTGATTCTTCTCCTTTGTTAATGTTGTTAATTACATGAAATATATTAATTATTAATGTTAAAAAAAACCTTGTATTCTTAGAATAAATAAGCCCCATTGCAGTGCATCAGCAGCTCCCCAGTCACCTTAGCCCAGCTCCTTCTCCTGACTACTCTTT
>NW_006796149.1:490590-511143 GCF_000442215.2 Lipotes vexillifer
CCTGACTGCTCTTTCCCTTCTTAGTGACATCAACACACTGGGGTCACCATCTTTTGGCTGTGCCCCAATCTGGAGGCCCTGATCTTCCAATGGGGACTTCCTCTGTGCTATTACCACTTGTCTTAAGAACATGAGGACCAGGAGATGAGCCACACCCACAGGTATCCTTTGTATAGAAGTTTCTTGTTATTGTTACTGCTCTAGGACCTGGCCTTTTGAATACCTACAAAGCAGCCCATCATTTTTTTTGAAGAGCCCTAAGTTTTACAAGTTTTTATCTATTTAGGGCTAAAATTTGTGTCTAAATCACAATCTAATTCTGGGATGAAGTCATTTATAATAAGTCTACTACTATAAATTCCACACAACAATTCTTTAAGCACAGGAAGATATTTCTCATATGCCCTCAGCTAAATTTATACAAGTTAAATCTCTCCAATTTTCTTGACTATATCTTACTTCTGTATCAATTGGGACTCTTTTGGTTACCTGTGATAGAAACCCAGCTAACACTGGCTTTAAAAGGGAGAATATATTACCTAGCTGGGAAATGTAAGGGATGAAATGTAAGGGATTAAAACTGGCTTCAGGGATCCCTAAGTTTTATTTTCCTTGAGTGACTTGACTTGGGGAAGGTCTCCCACATGAAAGCAAATATGGTCATGAGGAAATCCCAGTTGACATCATCTTCAAGGCATGTGACTGAAGAGCAGGGAGCACCTGCTTCTTTGAACTACAGCAAAAGTCTGGATTGACCTGGACTGTAACAGCTGTCAACTCCTAACCAATCACACGCAGCCAGGGTGATAAAGTTTTTGGACTGACCAAGTTTCGTTCTGTGTTGAGGGGAAGGCAGAAGGAAAATCAGCCCCACTCCAACCAAAGGAAAAAAGATCCAACCACCAGGAGGAGGAAGAGAAGAAAATCACTCTTATCTGGCAATGTCCTGCTACAAATTGGGAGACAGTGATATCAATAGAGGCATGATTACATTAAAATATGCAAAGTGGCAGGTAAACTTGTGAAATAACGATATCTAGATACAGAAATAGAGAGACAGAGACATATCTGCCCCCAGTTCCTGACACAGAACTCCTAAATCTCTTGGAATTTCCTGAGTAATAAGAGTGTCATTTCTTCTAATGAGGTGACTCTTGGTCATGACCTAGTCACCTTCCCAAAGGCCTCACCTCCTAATACCATCACCACTGGAAGTTAGGATTCAACATAGGAAAGGGGGACTGGGGGCACATCAGACCACAGCAAGACTTAACTTTACCTGTAATATTTTCCCACGGGGCAACATATTTCTATATTAATTATGTGCATCCAAAATATATAAATCTAAATATATGTATGAGCATGTATACACACACTTTAAAAAGTCTATAAGAAAACAGCCAAAATATTAGCATTTAGAAAGTGAGTACATGAGAAACTTTTTTCTTTTTTGTATGATTTTTAAACATTTTTAATATCTAAAATTAAAATAAAGAAAAACTTAAATCACTTTCAGTGTATATCCCAGTCATATACCATCTTCTTGGATTTCTTTCATTACTCTCATCAGCGAATGGCTTGTCTTGTGTAATTTTGATTCATTTGTCTATTTCACTGGCCACACTATCACTGTGGCATCCGCAAATGTGATAAACAGGACTTCTATTCCACCGTACAAACATTGATAAAAACGTAGATCAACACAGACCAAAAGCAGGAACTTGTGGCTCCCCTCTATAGCCTGTCATCCACATGAGCCCTTTTGGGGTACAACTGATCCCCATTAACCTACCTGAACTCCAATTTAGCCCAAACTTCCCCATCTTGCCCAGAAAGAAAGCAGGAGAATCTTTGTCACAAACAGCACTAAAGTATACTACATATTTTAAAAATTCTCCTTATCTATGAAAAGCAGAAAATAAGAATATAAAGCATTGATTTGTTTTCAGTCAGGCCCTATGGACCCCTGGAACCTTTCCTGAGTTAATTTGTTTGACCCTGTGAGATGCTGAGTCTTTAACCACCCACAAAGGGCACTCCTAGGGTTAAACAAAATGCATAGCTGCCAAATACAGCAACCTCTGACAAAGAAATAAAACCGATTAATTGGCAGTGACTATTTAACTTTCTAATATGATATAATCAGCCTTGTGCATTGATTATTCCCCAATAAATGCACTCACTAGGCTATTCCACACACACATGAGTTCCAGGTTACATAGTCTCATGGACAATAACCTGAGAAGTATTTCTGCACGCAAAGACAATAAAATCAGGTAAAGTGCTTTTTTGGTCATAAAAGTTTAAAGATGACTCTGAGGAACGGGACAAAAGGAAGAGGAGGGGTTTGTCACCGGCAAAGCCCATTAAAAATTCCTGGGAGATAAAAATAGAATCTGGGCAATAAAATAATGTCTAACCTTTAAAAAAAAAAAGAGTCTCTTTATATAATAGGTGGTACAGGAAATAGTATATATTTCATTTTGAAAAAGCTTTACATCCATATATAATGTGACAGTAATATGACCCATCTCACAGAGTTCCTTTGCTTGAGAACAATTTCACGAATGTCATTTGAGAACATTAGATCCATCTTCCTTCCATTTAGAAATAATTCTGGCTTATGTAACAAACCATGTTTTCTCTCTTTCCTCACTCTACTGTCCTCACGAACATTCTTCAGAAGAACAGAAGGTTTATGCTTCTCTGTTTCTAGGGCTCCTGCTGCTTCTGCTTAGTCACCACCTGAAGTCTTAACTCTCTGTAACACCACAATTGGATACTGTGGAGATAATTTTGACATAATCATGCTCGAATTATGACTTGAGAACAGAGATCACAGGGAAGTGGATGAAGTCTTACAATGGGTCATAACTCACAGAGAAGAACCAGAAGCAGAAAAATTTTCATCCAAATTATCTGTTCTAGCTTTACTACAGTTAAAAATAAAATCCACAGGCTTGCTTCCCCCCACTCCCCGCCACCCCAGTTGGCTTTTAAAACTCATTTCCAAGCTTGTTATTGTAGTCATTAACTTCTTCACAGCTAGAATTCTGACAAGGGAGGCAAACTCAGTCACTTGAAAAATATCATCACTAAAAACTGGTCGAGTTTAACTGGATGAAACATGCTGGGTAAATCAGCAGCAGCTTAGAACTTCAGCACTATTCAGAAATGAATCTCACACCTAAATCTCATCTCCACACTTCCCAAGGTAGGTGACTTGCTGGTTCAGTCAACATGAGAACAAATGCATTCAGGTAAGTCTGAGCATTACTGTGAGCCCCTGTCGAATATCAGAGTAAAATTCAAAGCAGCCCACGCTAAAATTAAACTGAAGAAATACATTCCACAGTGCCTCTGTTGGGTCTTGGCAAACACAGATGGGCTGCCACAGAGCCAGGGCAGCCTAAGGAATTGTGAAACCTTAGCTGTGCCTTCCTCCTGGGTTTCTATGATGATCAGTTGCTTGGTTTATTTCCACTTTTCCACACTGGTCTCTCTCTCTCAGAAACACTAAAACCATTCTTAAGGCCAAACTGATGTCAAAGAGTAAAAGATACAGTGCGAAAGGCTGGGGACATATCTTAGCCACAACCCAATTCTAATAAAACTAAATTACTATTGAAATGACTGCGGTGGACACAGCCTAATGTAACCCCCAAGTCACACTAAGTAACCCCCTCCCTGATAGTGCAGATGGGACTTGTGATTTGCTTCTAACCTGTAGAATATGCCAAAGGTGATGGAATGTCACTCCTGTGATTATGCTACAATACATCTACAAGACTCCGTCTTACTAGACTGGAGGGAAAGGCTGTCCTGCTAGCCTTGAAAGCAAACTGCCTATGGAGAGGAGCATGTGGCAGGGAAAAGTAGGTGGGCCCTAGGACCTAGAGCCTCAGTCCTTCAACCACAGGGAACTGAATTCTTCCAACCACATGAAATTTGAAGAAGATGCTGAACTCTGGAAAGGAATGCAGCTCAGCCAACACCTTGACTGTAGCTTTGTGGGACAGTGAGCAGAAGATTCAGATAAGCTGTGCCCAGTCTCCTAATCCAGTTACTTGAGATAATCAGTGTCCATTGTTTTGAGCCACTAAATTTATGGTAATTCGTTATGCAGTAATAGAAAACTAATACAGTGACCAACAAAATAATCATATTGGAAAACATCTGCATAACCACTGGAAATCAAGGACTGGTGCCACCTGCATATCAGAAATCTACAGGAATTTATTCTCCAGATATAGTCTAAGAGGTCCTGGATCAAAGAAAGATGATGAAGGCTGCCCTCTTCCTGAGAACAATGTTTCTAGATGGTAGGGAGAAGAACTAATAGGCCCCCAATGACACCACTATACTACTGAGGATCCATTTGTATGCAAGTAAAGAAAGCATGACTCAAAGTGGCTTAACAATAACGGACACTTAATGACTTGGGAAAAGGTAAATGCAGAAGAATGTCTTTCTGAAGTCCAATGAGGACTATTTCAGCTACTCAGTGATGTCACTAAAGCCCAGTTTTGTTTTGTTTTTTTCTAATTCCACTCTCCCAGCCTTGGTGTCAGATATATCCTAAGACTGGCTCCTTCACCCCTATGGTCTCACGACAGCTGCCAACATTTCCAGTGCCACGTCCACATCCATCAGGAAAGAGAGTCTTTGTCCCTGTATTCTCAGAAAAATTCCTGAGAGGCACATTGATTGGACTGGCTTAGCTTACATGCCATCTTCTAAACAATCCTTGCAGCCAGGGGGTTGGATGGAAGATCATGATGGAAACACATAAAACCTAAATGGAAGTCACAACTCTTTGGAAAGGAGAAGAGGTCATGGATCCAGGGAGGCCACTAACAAATGCTTACTGAAACCCCAACCTAAAGAGGTGAGTTTGGTGCCATCCTAAGACTCAGAAAAGAGGGTGTTGAGAACTCACTGGTAAGCCCAGCCCTTAGGATCCTCTCACCTCAGCCGACAGATAACAGCTTCTGTGTTGGAAGGCCTCAGACTTTGTTCTTGCAGAAAGTCTCAGCAGGGCTTCCCTGGTGGCGCAGTGGTTGAGAGTCCGCCTGCCGATGCAGGGGACACGGGTTCGTGCCCCGGTCCGGGAGGATCCCACATGCCGCAGAGCGGCTGGGCCCATGAGCCATGGCCGCTGAGCCTGCGCATCCGGAGCCTGTGCTCCACAACGGGAGAGGCCACAACAGTGAGAGGCCTGCGTACCACAAAAAAACAACAACAACAAAAAATAAACAAAAGTCTCAGCAAGCAGAAGACAGCATGATGGGGAGCTGCTCTGCTCTGTATTTGTGCAGTGGCACAAAGAGCTGGTTGTGACTGCAGCTGTGGCTCTAGATACTTCTCCATGGCTTTTAGTCTTAAAAATCACTGAGCAAGCAATCTGATGATTTAATTGTATTTTTCTCATTTCTTCTTTCAAACAAATTCTACTTGAGATATCTTGTCATAAACCCACACATTATCAGAACGCAGTCCAATGCTTTCTTGGACACCAAGCAAGTAAATATATCCCTCTACAAGAACAGCAAATAGAATAACTACAGAACTCAGCAAAATAGTCTACACATCATAAGAATAATATAAAAGATTCTAAGATGACTAAGTAGAGCTACCTTTCTTTGAAATAGAGTTATTTCAAAAAATAGAAAAATTACAAATTATCTGATTCAGGATTTTTTTTACTTTAATTTTTAGACCACAAGTGTATAGTTGAGTGTCTCATATACCTCAGTTTATGACACACTAAATAATTCATATTTCAACATGACTCAACAACCTAGAATCTCTCATCATGAAAAAGGAAACATTTACAATAAAAAAGAATTGCAGTGGAATAGTCTTTTTTTTTTTTTTTAGATGTTTTAGGACTTTAATGTCCTTCACACGGTCAACATAAAACACTGACGATGGGGCTTCCCTGGTGGCGCAGTGCTTGAGAGTCCGCCTGCCGATGCAGGGGACACGGGTTGGTGCCCTGGTCTGGGAAGATCCCACATGCCGCGGAGCGGCTGGGCCCGTGAGCCATGGCCACTGAGCCTGCGCGTCCGGAGCCTGTGCTCCGCAAATGGGAGAGGCCACAACAGTGAGAGGCCTGCATAACGCAAGGAAAAAAAAAAAAAAAAAAAAACACTGACAATGGATGAACAATAGGGGAAAAGACTCTTCAGCAAAGATCTTCCCGAACTCACAGCATCACTGGTCAAACACCAGAAAGAGAACAGTCACGTGAAGAAACAGTAAGGGAATTTAACGCAGATTTTTAGTTTAACAGCATAACTGAAAAACAAAACCAACCAACCAACCAACCAACCCACTTCTACCCACTGAAAGCAAAGTAAAAGTGAATCAGGGAGCTTCCAAATCTTGTGAAGCAGCTTAAAAAGGGAGAGGGGAGGGGGAAGGGGAGGCACACAACTGTTGAGAATGTAACACTCTAAGGCACAAGGTCAGGGATCGTAACAAATTCTCAAAGTCTCAACATATACCAACAAGAACCGTATTATTAGAAATATAAAGGCAAAGAGATATAAATGCATAGAGATATAAACTATTTGGTATTAAAAACAGACCTTGCTATATAAACATATAGTAAGTCACTTTTATCGCTTTATGAGAATAACCATATAAAGTCCAGAAGACCCCACTGCTGTCATCTTGCAAAGGATCAAAATTCAGCACCTAGAGAGCCCCACCCACCCTCCATGCTGTGTGTCTGTGTTTCTCTAAAAATAATAACCTGCAATTGGCATATAATTAAACCCATAGGCAGCTTTGAATATGAGATCTATGCAGAAAAAGTAGCAGCAAAGACAACAGTAGCTGGAATTTGGTAGAAAATCAAGAGAAGACTTTTTAAAAGCTTCCAGTTCAAGTCAGAATTAAGGTTCAGTTTCAACAGCCTGGGATAGCTGTGGATGTTTTGCTGTTCTCTGGAAAAAAAAAGAAGAAAATCTATCATAAGTATGTTCATTCGAGAAAAATACTGTGTTTGTTTAGTTTTTCTGGCCATGCCCAAGTGACTTTCAATTATGTACACTGTTCAAGGGCAGAGTGTATATTGGTTAGGATGTGCTCATAGCTGGTGCATCTCCAAAAAAATGCTTCATGAAGGCTGCCAGCTTCTGACATCTTCGATGGTGACAGCATTATGCAGAGAGGCCCGAATGCCTCCCACAGACCCAGAAGAACCACAATGCAGCTGTTAAGAACAGGAGCATCAGGACGACCCTCCTTCCCGTCACCAGCTCCTGCGAGAGTCACGGCACCTGAGGTCATCGTGTCCAACCTCCCACCTGAAAGCCCCCGCAGGTGGCCAGGATCGTCACACATCTCAGTCATTAGAAAGTTCCTTTCCAACGCAGTGAAGGACCGTCACGCTCACAGGTAACCTAGGTTAGCTCAACTCTTTGATGAGCCTGCCGTGCAGGGGGCAGGGAGCGGGCAGCTATTCTCATGCGTGAGAACATACATCTTCCATGGAGCTGACAGAATTAACTACTCTCTCTGATGTCCGGGGGAGCAACAGTGTCTGTTCTTACACTGAACAGGCTGTGCCAGCTACACCAGAGATGGGATGGCACCCTTTGTGCTGTCAGAGCAGAGATTTTCAAAGGAAATTTTGACCAAAGCTCCTAGAAGGTGTGGCCCCCCCCACCATGCTCCGGGCCGTGGAATCGCACTAAGGGGCCTGTAAGCAGCAGCAGGAGCACCCCCATAACAAACGGTCTTTCCCAACTAGTTACAATAACTGCTACTCCAGGATGGGCAGGCTCCTAGATGTGTCTCCTTCAGCATCTGAAAACTAAACCAATTCTCTGACAAGCTTCTGGATGGGGCACGTACTCACCACCTATGCCCTTTCAGGGAGATCATATTGAGTTCAAGAGCTTTGTCGAGAAATCTTTTTTCTAAAGCATCATCTTCTTTGGTGTTGCCAATGCGGAATGGAATATTCATCTTACTTCTATTCTGGGCCTCCACTGGACATCAATTCTAATAGTAGCTTTTCCTTTTCGACCACTTTCCAAAATTATAGTTCTCCTTTTCTGTCTAGCAGCTTTGGATGGTTCCTTCACCGATGGAGAAGTCATCCACTGGTACTGTCTCGCCCAGCCGTGGCTGGAAGAAGCTCTGGATACAGATCGGGGCAGAGGGTACTCAGGAGCGGCACCCAGTCCACCCCACGGAGGCGGTCGTTGTTAAGTCCAGCAGGCCCTCCCGCAGGGAAGCGCGCAAGGCGGGCAGAGGCACTGAGTCCTGCAGCGCGCACAGGTCCTCACAGCGCGGGAAGAAGTCGGCCGCGGTGTCGCAGCGCAGCTTCACCGAGTGATCATGGCCCGAGCGCGGATTAGGGGATGCAAGCTGTGGACACGATGCCCACACCCGCCTGGGGTCCCCGGCTCACCTCCCAGACCCTCGGGCGCTCACCGCCCAGTGGCTGCGGCTCCGCAACAGGCGCAGGACCCGCATCGCAGCCAGACAACGTAGGGCCACGGGCCCCAGCTAGGCCAGCACCTCCATGCCGTGCTCCCGCGCCGCCTCCCGCGGTAAATCGCCAGCCCTTGGCGCCAGCCCCATCGCCCTCCGCACGCGGGGCTCAGAATAGTCTTATCTTAAAAGTAAAATGGATGTTTAAAGTCATTATAGAAGCAGTTAAATGCAGTTTGCACTCCACAGAAAATGGAACAGGCAAAATAGTAAATGATGTCAAGAAATTATCCCCGACTACAAGGGAGAAGGTAAAAGCAATGAAAGTAATGTAGAGAGAAGATGAGATAATAGTAGATGTCCCCTAAAGAAAGAGAACTACCGAAAGAGAGAGAATTGTCAAATAACAGAAAAAAATTCTTATTTGGTTAAAGTATTTTAAGTAACTGAGAGTACACACCAGATCCTAGGCAAAACTGAACCCACTTTGACATACGCTGATTGAACATTTCTAACTTCAAGTATTAAAAAATCAATTTTTAAAAGAAAAAATATAGAAACAAATTTAATAGTTAAACAATATGTACAACATCACAAGGAAAAATCTTTAAAGTTTAAAGTATCCCACTAAAGAGCAAATATTCTATTGGCTTCCTATCTCAAGTACCACTGACTGAAAATCTTATAAAAATGTCTGCAGACTTTTAGAAGAAAATATTGTGGTGCAAGAATTCTATATCCAGCATTCATATGCTACAGCAGATATGAAACGGCTCAGAATATGTACTGCCCAGAAAACTTTCTTGAATAAACAACTCAAAGATATTGAGATGTGTCTGGAGGCATTGAAATTAATCATTTTAAACATGGTTGCACTGGACTTTTATAACCCTAAAACCTAAAAAATAGCTCAAGTAAAAATCACACCTCTTTTCAAACACTAGGAAAACAATTTTTTTAAGAAATTTTTCAATTCGAAGATCTGTATTGGCCAGCAAGTCATGTAAACAAGTAAGCAAACCCGGATATAATCTGTTTGCACAGGCACACTCTTAGTTTTATTCAAGCAAAGCATACGTAAACAGAAAACTGCACACAGTGAATGACACAAAGACAACACACCCAAGTGCCAGCACACAGGTCAGGAGATTGAACATATAAGCTATCCCAGAAGTCACACTCCTGACTCACAGTCACTGCCATTCCCCAAAGATAAAAATTCCAATTCTAACTTCTAATACTATAGATTACCTTGGCCCATTCTTGTCATTCTTATAAATAGAAACATACAGTCTGGTTTCTTTCACTGGACATCACGTTTGGGACTAAAGAAACTGTTCTTTCACTTTCAGAGTTTAATATATCAATGTATTTGTTGATGATGGACATTCTACTGAAATGGACACTGGGGTCGTTTCTGCTTTGGGGCCATTCTTTGTGGTTCTGTTACAAGAAATAAAACTTTACAAGCACAAAGATAAATGAGAGCCAGCATCAGCCCATGTCAGGAAGACTGGGAGAAGCAGAGAGTATGGTGAACTGGTCACTGTTTGTCCTACCTGAAACAGGGAGCCTGTCCTCAAATCTAGTCCTTTTATATAGATATGGAATTGTGGGAATATGAAGGTAGTGTTGCCAGAATGGTTAATTTTTCTAAAATCCTTGCAATCCAAAATTTTCTATACAATCTCCTAATTTTTAATGTCAGATTTTTTTTTTTAAGCTGGAAGGCCACACAGACAGAAAACAAACTTATGGTTACCAAGGCGGAAAGATGGGGGAGGGATAAACTGGCAGATTGGGATTGACATATACACACTACTATTTATAAAATAGATAACTAATAAGAACCTACTGTATACCACAGGGAACTCTATTCAATACTCTGTAATGACCTATATGGGAATAGAATCTAAAAAAGAGTGAATATATGTATATGTATAACTGACTTACTGTGCTGTGCAGCAGAAACTAACACAATATTGTACATCAACTCTACTCCAATTTTAAAAAATTAATTTTTAAAAAAAGCTGGAAGACCAGTCAGAATTCCACAGCTTACAGCCTCAGATCTAGGTATTCATGATACAAAACGAGCTTGTCAGGCTTTAGACTTTGTAAGGGGCACATCCCAAGTGGTTTTCTCCCCAGTGAAGACTTACCACGATCAAGTAAGGAGGAGGCAAAAACATAAGAAAAGCTGCCCCCTCCGAAGTACTGGAGAGAACATCTGTGTGTCACACTTAGAGATAAAGGGCCACCTTTGTTTCAAGGAGTTGCCCTAGGTCCTGAAGGAGAAGCTGACCCCCAGCATCGCCTTTCCATCATGGTATCCCTTCCCCATCCAATGCTTCCCTGTCCCTTTTACTCTTTAGAGGTTGCACTATTTTTTTTCCTGATAATCCTTTATGACCTTTCTGTACACTCTTAATTTTCTTATTTAAGATACAACCAGAGGTTGGAAATTTGGGGATAGGTGTCAAATATCCCATTATAATTATCCCCCAGGAGAGACGGTTTTACACTCTTGTGTGCATGAGGGGACTTGCAGATAAAGTACGACCTTCGTTTCCACAAACCAAGAGCTAAAATACTTTATTCATTTTTCTTTCTTCCTAAAGTGAAACAATTCATTTCTAGACAGCTTTGGCAGGAGCTCAGACTATTTCATGCTGGCTCCATGCTGGCAAAATAGAGAAATGCCCTTGATACTACTGCGTTTTGGGTTTGGCAGTGAGTGACAATGGCGGTAAAGCAAGAAGGTCGAGTCATTTTTCAAAGTTCTAAGTAAATGATGTTCTAATAAGACCAACATGAGAGGATTAAAGACAAATGCAAGGGTTATCACAAAGCCAACATCGATAAATTAGACCTTTTTTCCCCCTAAGGCAGCAGCTCTCAAATTTTTAACACGTGTGAGAATCAGGGAGGGCTTGTTAAAACTAGACTGTGGGCCCCACCCCCAGAGATTCTGATGCAGGAGGTGGGAAGGGGCAAGAATTCACCTTTCAAACAAGTTCACAAGTGGTGCTGATGCTTTTGACCCAGGGACCCCACTGTGAGAACCACTGACCTAAAAAAAACTTCACAGTAAGTATCTGTAATGATTCTAAACAATGACAACTTCAGAAAATTAGACTGAATTATAATTCGTTTGAATTTGTTTTTGTAAAGAGTCTGCAGAAATATCTTTTAAGACTGCGTACATTCTTGGGAATGTATGCCATATCTCCACCTAGACACCAAATAAAGGTTCTCTGGGGTACTGCTCTAATGAGAATGCTGGTAGATACAAATCCCTTTCCATCTGCCTTTTAACTACTTGAAAATTAATGCTCACAAATGTGTTCCCAAGTGCAATGATCATTTCCTCTATTATTCAATGCTTATCAAAATATTCCACTAAGTAAATAGATCCAAAAAAAATGTTTTAGGATGTAAGCAAAGTAAGGCTGAAAGGAATGACTTCTCAGAACTCTGGAGAAAATAAACAGATAAGAAACCTAGAACTGTCTCACTGAACTATCAGTGATGATCACTGAGCACCTGAAGGGGAAGTAAAAAGCCACATCTGCATCATTTCTGTATTGGATCAGTCACTGTTCAGTAGCAACGAATCACCTGACTTTTTCTAAGGGGTCTTAGATTCTGAACTCGCTTCCCCTTAGGCTTTTTCATAAACAAATAACTAGAAAAGTCTCTGAGGAGGGGAGAGGCCAGTTCCTCATTTCAGCTCCCATCAAGTGTGCCTGTGCTTGGCCAGGAGGGTTTATTGTTACAGGTGTGGAACTTGTTCTACCGAACCCTTGCCTGGCAGCTTGCTGTGTGGTTCTGCTGATTCCCTTGTCAGGACCCACCTGGACAATGTCACCTTCAGAAGCAGACCATCTTGCAGGTATTAGAGGCCCTTCAGCTGCTATCTGGGTTTCCCCCTTGCACTTTTCATTTGGTCAGACCCTGTAGCTACCAGCTTCTCTTGGTCCTGTCTTGCTGGTCTCGGTCAGGTCTAAGTAGAATGGGTGAATCATTAATGTGTGTGGTTTAATTCTGAGTACACTGAGATTGCTTCCCCTAACAGCGTGGGTGGTGGCTGCTGGCTTCTTAAAGCTTGGGAGGTCAAAGCCTGGTGGATTTACTTTATAATGAGCATTTATTGATTTAGTCTTTTAGAGAATATAAAGGAGAAGAGTTAGCCTGAACTCTTCTGTTAACTTTTGGCTTCCTATCAGATCCACGGGGATAATCATTTAGGGAGGGCCTCCCAGGAGCCTCAGCCATTATCCCTGCAAGGAGCTTGTGAGGGAGGGACTTTAATATCCTTTCATAAGTGTGGCCTGGAGGCTGACAGAGGGGGAGTGGATTATCCCAGGTCACAGGGCTAGCTGGTGAGGCAAAGAGAGCAAGCAGATCGTTAACTCTAGAGCTCGGGCTCCCCTTCTCAGCAAACGGCCTCCCAGAGCTCCGCTGTAGTTAAAGTTTCTCCAGTTCTGCGGTGGGTCATGTCAGCAGTTACTACTGCCTTGGTTCCAATATATGAGACACTGGCCAGTAAACAATACTTAATGACCCTTAAGTCCCATTGGGTATAATAACCACCTACAGACTGCCACACCCTATGTCAGGACAACTAGAAAGGAAATCTGAAGCAGTGTCCTAACCCCTCTAAGGGGGAGAAAGAAGGCACAAAAACAGAGGGGAAACCCAAGGACTAAGAATTCTGATAGAACTATTATACAAGTGCCTGTGTAAACATACTGAACTCCTTTAACCATGCTGCTGCCTAGAACTTGGACAATGCTATGAAGGGGAACGTTATAAAGTCCCCTGGGTGTGTATGTGTGTTGGAAGTACCTGTAACTCCAGTCCTCAGCTCAGGCATTTGTTTGTTGGGAGAATGAGCAACTGGCCCTCCAGTAAAGGACCTGAAAAGAGACCTAATACACCTGTTTTCATCAGTGGTCAAATGGGTCTTTTCATTCTTCTCCTGTGCAGCTGGTGTCAGCCAGAAATTACCAATCTAAAATCAAAACCAGTTCAACCTCACCTTAACTAAAATGTAAGTTTCCTAGCAGGTATTACTGTCTCTCCTCACCCCCAAAATAAGGGTACCTCATACATTTTTGTTCTATATGTGAAGTCCTGTAACATTTGAGTCCTCGGCTCAAAATATTAAAGCAAACCCAGCATTAAGAATTTCAGATTTCTTTTGTAGTAAGAGTCAAACTGACTTTCGTTAGTATCTAAGTAGTTCCTTAAACAACTCTCCAATCTAAAATCCAGTACCTTTTAGTTTCACTTGGCTTTAAACCAGATGAGAGCCAGGGTGTAAACATAAGAGAACACAGAGTCCCCCAAATCAACCTCACAGAATTGTCATGACAAGATCATGATGTTGGGCTCTTCCTCTTTACTGATAAGAATAAATCTAAGAGTCTACTAATTCTCTTGACACAGGGTTATTGGACTTCTACCCCTGAAACAGATTAGAAGAAACAAAAAGGAAATAAAGTATCTGCCATAGGCAAGTACAAAACTATACGGAGAAGTAATGTCTAAAAACTAGGGAGTACATCAGTGTGAGGCTATTTCATGGGGTAAATAATCAATGCTATTAAAAACCTATAACAATTAGTCTGCATGGAACTACAATAAACAGTCATAATACTGTATGTCATCTAGTCTCATGAGTCACAACATAGGAGGACAGGTCATCAAGAATTTTCCGGTGGTCAGTATTCTCTATTATCAAATTGAGGATATAAATGATACGCAGTAGAAAAAGTTCTAAAAAGTGTTGTCAATGAAATTAAAATTATACAGCACTAAAAAAGTAAATTATTAGCTATCCTTAAAATTGGGCAATCCAAATGTGTCCATTCCTGGTTCAAACCCTGTCGGGGAACTGAGGTCCCACAAGCTGTGCAGCAAGGCCAAAAAAACAAAAAACAAAAAAAAGAATTATAGACTTGCTGCAGTTATTATTGGAGATCTCAGAACATGTGGTCAACTACTGATGTTCCATCCACCAACAAGCCATGTACAGCCTGAAACCGCCTCCTACGTTGCCCATGGCAAGGCAAGATTATTATTTGCTCCACAGTCCCACACCAGATCTGTAAATAATCCGGAGTTGCCTCTTATGCAATAGTTGATAGGATGGGTAAGGACTGATGCTTTCCCACAGGCAACTACTTTCTTCAAATGGAAAACTACAAAATAACAGAATAGCAGTAAGTCATTTCCATGTCACCATGAACATATTTACACCATGGTAGAATCAGATTTGCTTGAACATGAGAAGAGCTTAATTGGGAGGTAATTCTGCATTAGTGAATCACAGAAAGCACCTCTAATCACGAGAAGCAGGGCATCTGCATGACATCGCAGTTTTTCTTTTCAAACTGGTGAGTTATTTTTCCAGAACACGGGGATGGAGAAAATCTAAAATGCCTCTTGCCAAACACTTTGCATCACTATCTTTGAAATTATGTCTCATTCTGTAATTTAAACCTTGAGGGAAGGGGGTCTCATTTTTCTTGTTCTCTCATTCTTATATCCCTGGAATACTCCAAAGCACATATACACATATTCATACATATATAAATGCAGAATGTAAGGGAAATTGAATGTATATTTGATTCTCTTAAAATGGAATAATCAAAAGGTGATGAGCTTTGTGGCTTCCAAGAAATCTCTTAGATCACCAAGGTTTTTAAAAGCTTTTTTGTTTGAACTGGAAGGGATATTAAGTAACCGGTAAATGTTGCCAGAGCTGCTCCAGGTCTTTAATCAGAACCCATCAACCTCCACAGTTAGCAGGAGTGTCCTTGCTCAAAACCTGCCAAATGCCCCCCACCCCACCTTTAGCAGGAGTGAACACAAATCTTTAAGTTAAAGGGTCCAGAGATAAGAAAGAAAGCTACGAACAAAGAAAACAGATGAAACCAGCTGGGACTAAGATGGCATGTATCTGACGCCCAACAGATCCTAAGTCTCATTATACACTGATTTTGCTATATTAACATATTATGTGACACACCTACCGGCTGCCAGGACCAGACATTAAAGACAAAAAAAGGATAAAAAGGGGGTGGCACCCCACTCCCTCGGAAAAAGCCCTGCCCCTTCCCGGTAGACTAACGCATAAGCCTCCCCATAAATTAGCCTCACTCCTCCTCCCTTTGTCTTTACTCTTTAAATCACTCTCGCCACGTGGGCGAGAGGTTGGTCTGCAAACACCGTTCCCGCTTCTCCATTCTTCGGCCACTAAGTAAAGCTTGCACTGTGTCCATCTCCGCTTGGGTTTCGTATTCACCTACCTGAACCCCAATGGAAAAAAGAACTCTCCCCCATCGAGGCACAGAGCAAGGTCCAAACGACGTAATTCGGTAACATAAACAAATTTCAATACGTAAACAATTTAGACGGGAAGACTGGACTCACTTATGTTAATTATCTACAAAACATAACAGATACTAATGTTAACTGGGCATTCCCTATCTGCTCTGGTGAATTATAAGTTTTTATGTGAAATTTCAGACAACTTTTTTCTCACCTCCGTCTCCTTGTTTGCAACAGATTCCGCACTCTGCTCTTCCTCATTAAAGATGCAGCCACCTGCTTGCAGTTATCCTCTGGAAAAGGACGAAGACACTCCCGACGAAGAGAGGCACCTGTAGGCGGAACTGGAACAACCTCAGTGCGGTCGGGAGAACAGCAACTCTGACGGCGTCCCCTGGAAGCTTCCAGCAACTGGGCCTTTTAGTGGCGTGGAGAAGACGGAGCCATCCTTCCCAGAGGTGCAGCGCCCAGACTGCGGGTCCTCTCCTCGACCCACCCTGGAAAGCCTGCCCAAGAAGCACTGTCAGAACCAGGGGAAACTTTTCCACTTTGACCGGCAAGCCCCGGGCCGCGTCTCCACCTCGCCCACATTGAGGAGGTTAAGGGGCCGCAGCTGCGAGAGTGTGCGCGGGCCTGCGCACGGCACTGCGCATGCGCCGCCTCAGCCGGCGGCATTTAAAGTGCCCGCCTGGGGCAGCTGCAAGGAGACTTCCGGCTCCCCGCATTGCCTTTCCAGCGGGCTATTTGGAAGCCCGGAGGAGTCTTTGCACTCCCTGTGGCCCCTGAGACTCCACTCAAGATTGCCTCCGGACCCTGAAAGGGCACTCAACGCAGCCGACTCGTTTGAGCTCCAAATGGCGCCCAGTGATGAGCTTGCCCTTCCTGTGCCTCAGCCCCTCAACGAGGGGTCGCTTCCTCAGGCCTCCCTTCCACGAACTGGCGGCCAGCCGGCACCCAGCTACGCCCCACAGCTCCCCAGGCCTCAGGTAACACAGTTCTAAGCCTCCTGTCTCTCATTTGGTGGATGCAAAGCATAGTAGGTCTCCAGGTTGCCATATTGCCCGGTCGCGGGGTGGGGTGCTGTGTTGGGAGACGGCTGGGGGGACGCACAGTTTTTAGGACAGTTGGCTGTCAAGTAAAAGGGGTGCAGTAGTTTGGGGAAGGAGCGTGGAGGTCGAGCTCACTTTCTTCTTCAATATACTTGAAGGCACTTTAAGAAAGAACCCAGGCTAGAGATTGTCAGTCGTTAGATAGTAAAGGTGGCCCTCTTGCAAATCCACGCTATGTGAAGACCACCTGGCGTGGCTGGTTTAAAAGGGCAGAAAGAGCAAACTAAAATTTCTAATGTTCTAATCTTCTCCCCCCAAAAAGAAAAATCCAAAACATTTTAGCTAGGAAAGTTAATGACCTCTGCCTTCAAGATGTCTGCTTTGGAATTTTGGGTGGGTTTGAGCAACACTAAAACATGTATTTTTAAAATTTATTTCAGAGAGAAGAATTGCATCAGTCCAGGTATGTGTGTCTTTATTTTCTCTAGTGCTATGAAATCTGTTGACTGTTTACTTTTATGTCTTTTACTTCCGTTCTGACATAGTAAACCTGATGGTGTATTAATCAGGGCAGTTTGTTTTACATCCCTCAAGTCACTCTTCATATTATGGGTGAAAGAGTCTTAATTTCAAGAGTCTCCTTTAAGCGCCCAGCATTTTGCTGTGGCTTTTGGGGCAGGGCATAACAGCAACAGGTGAGCATGGTTTTCATTTTGAATTGTCAATGACTTGGTCCTGTGGCTTAATTAACATCCACCAGTAATAGGTTTTGTCAGGAAGAGAAAATATAAAGGCCAGAAACATTCAACAACTTTTCAAAGAGAAATTCAGAGGACAAGGATAAAAGGAACAAGATGTGCTGTTTAAATCTAGGATGACCTTTAAAATGCCTGTTATGACAGACTGTGCTTTTATCTAGAATGCAGGTAGATTGTGTCACTTCAGAAACCAGCTCTGAACTTTCAGCTTGGTCCCCCAGCTGTGGCAGTGGATTTGCCATTTCTTTCAGGAATGAAGAGCTTCTGTGGCAGTAAGGGAAAGATTCAAGCCCAATTACATCCACCCAATTTGTAGGATTGGTGGGAAAGCCCTCAGTTCATTTGGAAAGTCATGGAGGAATCCTCAGGAAATTAGCTATTGTTTTATTACTGGACCTCAATCCTCAAGCAAGTTTGCTGTTCATAGTAGGAAGGATGAGATCCATCTATGCAGTCTTTGTTTATTTTTAACCCTAGTTGACCTAAATGTCAGCTAAGGTAGAGGATAGTTACAAAGCCATAGGCCAATACAAAGTATTGTGTTAGTATATCAGCTAGCTATTGCTACATAACAAACCACCCCAAACTTCAGTGGCTTAAAACAGCCAGGTATTGTTTCTTATAAATCCATGTGTCCATTGAGGATCAGTTGATCTAGGCTGTGCTCAGCTAGGTAGTTCACTCCTCATGTCCCTCATCCTTTTCATGGAACCAAATTTCTACACGGGGCATGTTCTTGTGGTGAGGGGAGAGGTTCAAGAGGATAAATGGAAACATGCAAGGCCTCTTGGGCCCTGGGCTCTGTACCTTGTCTAATTCTACAGGCCAAAGCAAGTCACATGGCTGAACTCAAGGGCAAAAAATTATGTGTCACCAGCAGTGGGAGAACATTTAAGTATTATATGGCAAAGTGTTTGGATGCAAGGGTTGGTGAAGAAAGGGCCCTTTAATGGAAATCTTCCACAGGTGTGAACCAGAATAAAGCTCTAAAATGACACCTAATTCAGATGTGTCAGAGAAAGTGAAAAAGAGAGTAGTGTCAGAAAAAATGTTGTTTAGAGTCAGTCATGCAGAGTCTAATAGGGTGTTTAGGAATTTTGTTCTTTACCCTAAGAGCAGTGTGAAAGCACTGAATGGATTGATATGATCATATGGATACAGGGTAGACATGAGAGTTAGATGAGAGTGGATTCCAGCAGAACAATTAGAATGTTCAGGTATGAGAGGTTGTGGTAGGTTAGGCTCTGATGAAGGCAGTGGAGTTAGAAGGAAGTATCTCGGTTCAAGCGATACTTAGGAGATACCGTCACCTAGACTTTGTGAATAGTAGACCGTCAGGGGAGAGGGGAAGGAAGTTGTCAAGAAGGACTTCCGAGCTTATGGCTTCCACTGTTAGGTGGCAAATGGTTCCATTTTCTGATCTAGGTAACTTTGGAAGGGAGAAGAGGATATGGGTAGGTGGGGTGTAAGTTTGAACATGTTGAATTTGAGGACCTATGGAACATCTGAGTGGATATTTTGAGTGGATAGTTGACTAGAGAAAGCATCGTGGATGGAGATATATATATATATATATATCTGAGAGTCTTTGGTCAAGGAATGCTGCCTAGAGCAGGTAAAGTCTGTCCAGCTTTGTGTGTAAGATGGAGTTAGCAGATATAAAGGCTAACTGATGGGACACACCAAGCCATTTGCAAAAGATGACATGCAGGTAATTTTTATTGACCTGCAGAATCTTTGTGAAGCAATAACAGAAATGGTCTTAACAGATGCAAAGGGAAAACTTGGTCAGAGGGCTTGAGGCCTTAAAAAGTTCTGTGAGGTTCAGCATGTCACAATCACATACTACAAAATAGTGGAAGGTTACAGAAAATCACAACAGGGAATCAGAGGGGAAGTAATTTAGACATCTTGGTATCTGGTAATGACCCTAAATTATTCAGTATTGTTTTTTTCAGGACTTAGTACAATACTTGGCATGTAGTAGGCAATGTTTATTGAATGAATAAATGAAAGGCTAAGTAACTATAAACAATATGTTTAATAAACATTCATGCATTACTGCTAAAAAGAAGTAATTTTGCATCAGCTGCAGACCACTCAATCTCTATTTTTTAATCAAAAGTTCACCAGAAGCATGAATTTTTGGTAGACAGCTAACCGTCTTTGGCACAAAGATCCTCTGTCTGCCTGTCTTTTGCTCCCTCTCTCTCTCTCTCCTTCCTGTCACTGCAGTCTTTTCAGCAGTCATTTGTTCAAAGGGCTTCTTCCTGCAGGTGGCTATTTCCCAGGCCTTGTAGTCAGATAGTGTAAGGTAAAGGGCTCTGCACGAGGCCCTGATGTCCATTGAGCTGGGTGACTCACCTCAAAAACTTATTTAAACTTTATTTTAAACATACTTAAACTTATTTAACTTAGGCCTTTAATATGCGTATGAGATGGTATAAACCAGGGGCTAGCAGACTATATAGCCTATGGCCCAAATTCGGCCCACTACCTGATTTTGTAAATAAAGTTGTGTTGGAACACAGCCACATCTATTCATTTAAATACTGTCTGTGGCTGCTTTCGCACTGCAGCCACAAAATTGAGTAGCCACTACAGAGACTATATGGCTCACAAAGCCTAAAATATTTACTCTGTGGCACTTTATAGAGAAGGTTTGCTGACCCTGGTACGTTCAGTTAAGAAATGCTTGCCTCTGTGGCTGTCAGTCAATCACAGCAACTTTTTTTTTTTCCTTGTAGCCCTTTTGCAAAACTTTTTCTTTTAATATAGTGTTTTAACACATGGCCTGACAATTGGGCGGGCTTATATAAATGAGAAGGGCCCAATCTCCTCTCATTTCTGAAATCAGCTCAGTGTTGACTTTGATTCCAGGTTTTTCTTTGTGGACTTTTTTTCTTATTGTTGTTCCCTCTGCCTATATATAACATTCCAGTGAATTAACACTC
>NW_006796149.1:511436-533808 GCF_000442215.2 Lipotes vexillifer
CCCTACACCTCAGAAATGCCTCCATCACAGTACCTAAAACCTATTTCTTTCACATCTGTCTCCTTTCAGAAACAAGATCTTCCTGAGGGCAGAGACCACTTATTTACCCTTCATCTCAGCAGCTATTACTCAGCTAGAGTCTGTCTCCAGAATACTTACTGAAGGAAAGGATGGGTGGAAGGATGACAAGCGGGCTGCTTGGTTTACAGTTTACTTATCTGTCCCCAATGTATTTGAATTTTAACAGAGGACATGACTTGAATCCAAGCAGTGAAGCCATGTTAGTGGAATTTTAAACATCAGGAAGCGAGTGGGGGGATTTTGTGGGTAGGGACACCTTCCTGGCACCCCTTAAAATCGATAATCACAGAAAACTGCCTCACCTAACTTTTTAGTCAGCCCTGAAACTGAGAAAGGAAATGTACATACTATTACATCTATGAGAACAGACTAACCTTCCAGTGCTCAAAAGAAATAGGAAAGAAAACCTAAATATAGCCAAAACATGAAAACAAAATGACAAGGAAGAGACCAGACAAAAACATTGAATGCCAAGAAAGCGCTTCCCAAAGCCAGATTTATCTGGAGTTATCCTGGGGGGTTGGGGTGGGGGGTTGCAGCATGGCATGGTGTTAAGAGTTACTGGAATCAAGCTCCCTGGGTTTGAATTCTATCTCTACTTCTCTGGTAGCGTGACCTTGGGCAAGGCTGTGAACAACTCAAAACCTCAGAGTTTTCATCTGTGAAATAGAGATGCAAATACAGTTGACCCTTCAAGAGCACAGGGGTTAGGGATGCTGACCCTGTGTGCAGTCAAAACTTTGCATATAACTTTACGGTCTGCCTTCCTTATGTAAGGTTCAGTAACCAGTGGATTCAACCAACCACAGATGGTGTAGTACTGTAGTATTTCATGAAAAAAAAAAATCTGCATATAAGTGGACCTCCTCAGTTCAAACCTGTGTTGTTCAAGGGTCAACAGTAGTACCCATCCAACAGGCTTTTGATATGATAAATAGTGTAACTTAAATGTTACCTTTTTTAAGAAACCATCATTCATTCATTCATTCATTTAGCACTTCCTGTATGCAAGTCACTGACTTATTCTTTCTAAAATATTCTGACCCCAGAGTGAAATGATCACAGGACGTTCATCTAATGTGTCTAAATGTTAGATTCAATACAATGTTAAATTCCTCCCCAGACTTTTACCTAAAACCTGTTGTGTAGCTAGCACTGTCTGTAAACTCTAAGTAACACCATAGGGGGAGAAGGCCCTGTCTCAGCTGTTGAGCTTAAAAGCTTATTAGAAAGTTACTAACTAACGATTAATAGATGGCATTTTGGTTATTTTGTTTGTTTGCTTGCTTTATTTAAATCTCAGCCCTCCATAGCATCATATTTTATTGTGTTGCTTTCTTTTTTTCCTCCAATTGTATTGAGATATAATTGACATAGAACATTATATAAGTTTAAGGGGTATAGCATAATGATCTGAAATATGTATATATTGCAAAATGATCACCACAATAAGTTTAGTTAACATCCATGACCACACATAGTTACAGTTTTTTCCCTTGTGATGAGATACATGAATACTGTTAATTAGTCAGAAGAGGAGCCTGCAGCCTCAGGGCATCAGGGAAGCCTTCTTGATCTGGGCATGGCTGGAGGCTAGAGTGGGAACTGGCAGCTTCCTTTCACATCAGGAACCATGTGTTATTCTTGCACTGGCATCAGCTCCCCCAGAATGTAAACTCCATGGCAGCAGGAGTTGTGCCTGTTTTGTTCATTGCTGTATCCCTAGTGTCTCTAGAACACTACCCGGCACATAGTAGATGTTCAATGAAAGTTTAAGGAAGAAAAAAGGAAGTGCGTTTGTTGGTTAGTTAGGTTAGGTCAAGCCTCTTAGGGGAAATTGTATGATCCCTTTCTGGAAATTTTCTCCTCCAGCCATTTGTTTATCTCTCTCTAGCTCTTTTCAACCTCCCCCATCTTCCTAATCTGTTTTGTGTTCATCTCTTGAGTGTACATTGGGTTGCTGGGGATTTCTACAAGTATGGTTTGATCCCAGCGGGTAGTATTTTGACTCTTGTCCAGAAAAGGCAGTAGCCTCGAAAGACGGCGAGAGTTCTAGAAAGTTACCAGTATCAGCAGCTACCCTGGTGCTCTGAACACGTGTGTGTTTAATAACCATTACTGATTGAGCCCAAAATGTCACAGCATGGTGTGTTTTCCATGCAGTTGGAACTCCAAAGACTGTCTCTGTTTCTGTGTTCAAGCTGTGTCGGGATGGGTTCCATTTGTTCACTCCACATTCATGAAGTGTCAGCTCTGTGCCAGACCTTGGACAGTAAGCTAGAGGCTCCCCATTCATTCTCCCTTCTCCGTTGGATTTTCAGTAAATGGAACATTTTGGTAGAAAGTGGGAAGTTATAATCAAAGGAAAGTTCCTAACAATCTTGTGAGACTCATAATGAAAAACAGTTTCCCAGATTTAACCAAGGAAGCTACAGTTCCATAAAGTGGCAGTTGAGTTGTCATTTCTCTGTTGATTATTTCTTAAAAGGGATTTTTTTTTTAAAGATTGTTACTGATTCTTAATTGGCTCTTCCTGTGTAATCAACTCAGTTATAAGCAAGCGTTCCCATTTGCACTATATCTCTACCATAGGGTAGAACACTATGGTTCCTAAAATAGAACACCTACTTTTTCTAGTCACACAGTTACTGGAAAACCACCTGCTGGAAAAGGTATATTTACCATGAATTTCACTATCAGACAAGGAATGAAGCCTGATAAGCTTGCCTGATAAAAAAAAAAAAAACCTTTGGGTTATCTTACTATTGTCAGTCTACAACAGTGAAATTGAAAAAATATTAGAATAAAAAACTCAATTGTACTTTTTATTAAGGTAAAAAAAAACCATTGGGCAACATTCACAGCAGAGGGGAAGGATTAGGCTGTGCCTTATCCAAACACTAGTACCTTCAATAAGATTTTTACTCCATTAAGACACACATATCACTATAGGGCAGTTGCAAACCTCCCTCCCCATATTCTCTAGTATCTTTGTTATTTTCCTTTAAAATTTGCACCTGGGAATTAGAACCCAGTAGTCCTTGGCTTAAGCCCCCTGTACAGAAGGAATCTTTTTTTTTACTTGCAATTTTTTTTATTTTTTAATTTTATTGGAGTATAGTTGATTTACAATTTTTTGTCAGTTTCAGGTGTACAGCAAAGTGATTCAGTTATACATATACATATATTCATCCATTTTCAGATTCTCTTCTCATAGGTTATCACAGAATATAGAGTAGAGTTTCCTGTGCTATACAATAGGTCCTTGCTGGTTATTTATCTTATACATAGTGTGGTGGGTGTATGTTAAACCCAAGGAATCTGTTTTTAAAAAAATGCAAATGATATATTTGTCATATTTCTGAAGGAGGAGCTTTAATTATTCATCTTCAAACATTTCTGCCAAGATAAAGGTCATCACATAATTACTGCCCCACCCACTGGCAGGGAAGATAAGAGCAAACCTAAACCCTTGATTCATAGATCATGAGGGATGGAAAGGGTCTCACTCAAAGTTGTTTTCCACGTAAGGAAACTGAGGCCCTGGGAAGCGACATGCTAAGGTCACACGTAATGAAGGTCAGAGTTGGGAATCACAATCCTAAGTCAGGTGCCCTTGCCATTCAATTGCATTGCCCCCTTCACTCGTCTCCTGTGGCTGTTGTAATAAATTACCACTAACTGGTGGCGTAAAATCAACAGAAATTTATGCTCTGATAATTCTGGGAGCCACAAGTCCAAAATCAAGGTGTCAGCAGAGCCACCCTCCCTCTCAAAGCTGTAGGGGAGGACCTTTCCTTGCTTCTTCATGCAGGCGTTCCTGCGCTATGGCTGCATTACTTTAACCTCTGCCTCTGTCTTCACGTGGCCTTCTCTCCTATTTGTGTCTCTTCTCTAAGTATCTCTTATAAGTACGCAGGTCATGGGATTTAGAGCCCACTCAGATAATCCAAAATAACTTCATCTCGAGATCTTTTATTTAATTACATCTGCAAAGACTCCTTTTACAAATAAGATCACATTCACAGGCTCCAGGAGTGAAGAGATGGACATATATTGGGGCGGGGGGGGGTGGGGGGGGCAGGGGTTTCCATTCAACCCACAACACACCCTCTTTTATCTAAAGTAATAACCACCATTATATGAATTTTAAAAAACGCTTAGTGCTTTGAAATGGTTTGTAGTATCTTTTTCTCTCCTTTCATTTACAAGTCTTTTTGGAGTCAGACTTGGGTATTTGAATTGAATTCTTGCTCTGTTGTTCACTAACAATGAGACCTTCAGTGAGTTCCTGTCCTTCTAAGCTTCAGTTTCCTCAGCTCTATAATGAGAACAGTAATTTCCACTTCATAGAGTACTTGTGAAAATCAATATGATAATGCATGTAAAGCTCTTAACAGAATGTCTAGTAAAAGCCCATGCTCAGGAAGTGCCAGCTGATTTTAAGTTAGAATAATATTCAACGTGACCAATCTGTTCTTTACAAAGTATATGTATTTGAGATCTACTGGGAGACACATTTCACCCACCGGAAACTTTTCTGGCACCAACACGTGAGCACAAGCTCATTCCTGAGTGTGACACGTGAGTGTGTGGCCTGAACAGCTGAGTGGGGGAGCATTCTCTGGATTCTCTAAATTGTTGCCATCCCAGCCCACACCGTGGACCTTCGGATCTTCAGCAGAAGACAGAAAAAGGAGAAATTCTGGTACCAGAAAGGAGACAAGATTATTCCAGCAACCATGGGACTAGTTCCTTCAGATCTGACCGGCCTGGGGCAGTGCAGCTCAGGGTTAGTGAAAGTGTGGTTGTGTTTGGGCTTGTGGGGAGTGGGGTGGCTGGCAAGCCCGAGAGGGCTGCGAAGTCTGGGTCAGGCACCCAGTTAGTTATACAACCTCCTGGATCCAGAATTTTGTCCTGAAACAAAGAACCAGAACAGCCAAGCATTGAACCAAAATCAAAAAAAAAAAAAAAAAAAGTTCCCATGGATGTTTGTTGAGTGTACTTTTTCAAACAAATAAAGGGTAGCAAGAAGCTATACTGTACACAGTGATAGTGGCCTGCCAGCCACACCCCAAACATTTTTTGGTTATTATCAGCTCATTCCTTAGTGTAATCTCCCTCTGAGGAAATTAGATACCAAAAACTTCTCTTCCCCACCCTCTTCACACAGGATGCCATGACCCCATGCACATACCATTTTGTCTGGGGGAGGGAGATAAAAAGTCTGAATTTATTACAGTGATTGCTTCCAGTGGATAATCAATCCAGAACTGGATACAGTGACCCTGTGTGCATGCCATGTCTTATGAGAAGCAGTCCTTTTAGAACAGCAAAAATAAAATACCAGTTTGGAACCACCAACACCTCTCCCCGCACGAGACCTAAATGCAAAGTCATTCTGAATTCATTGCAACTATTTGCATTAATATCACTAATCCAATGATGAGCAACCCTGGCTGACACAGGCATGGGATCCTGTGCAGAGTGCCCAGAAATCTAGTCGGCTGCCAGGCATGGGTGATGCACGGGCATGTTTTCTGTACCAATTCATGTCTCTTCATGTTAGTATGTGCAGATGTTCTTTCTTGTTGTTTTCCTAAGTCTCTGGTTATAACTAATTCTTGATATTTTTATTAACCAGTGCCCTCTTCTGATGAACATCAGAATGTCATCAGAGCTTCTGTTACGCCCTCCCAGGGGCATGCACCCCTTTCCAGAATGAGCATCACTGGGTTTTGAACACCAAGGCAACAAAGCCAACGTCATGGCTCAAGCACTATGCAAGCTAGTTGTCTTCCTTATGCTCCATGTGTGCACATGGAACTCCAAAACCTGCCCTATGTGCTCCCAAATGGATGCCTTATGTCAGAAGGTAGCCCAGACAAGGAAGAAATGGATAGGGGTAATTTAATCACCTTTAAAGGCTGTGGGGGAGACTCATTGCACTTTGTGTATTGTATATGCATATAATTATACAATTATGATCCAGAATGGAAAAGCAAATTCATTTGAGGACTATCTGGATATCATTCTGTAGGTAAACATAGTTATTCATTCAACAAGCTTATTTGATTACCTATTCTATGTCAGGTTCTATACTTGGTGCTTAGACTCTGTGATATATAAGACACAGCATGAGCCTTCAATGAAATCATTATAAAGAGGCAAGGTGGGAGTAGGGAGGGGAGAGAATTGGCTCTCTCTGAGCAGATCAGAAAAGACTTCTGGAGGGAGAGCATCTAAGTGGGAATTTAGAGATGAATATGAGTGTGTCAGGCTCAGTGGAGATAGGCAGGCAGATGGAAACTACCTGAGCCAAGGCATAGAGGCATGAAGTGCAGGGTGAGTTTAAAGAACAGTGAGTAGCTAGCTATTAGTGGAGTACACATTCTGCAGGAGATCACGTCACAAAAGTAGAGCAATGGATGACTCAGTGTGTACAGGTTTGGTTATTATTCATTTACTGAACAAATATTTATTGAGCCCTTAGTAAACACAGGGATTTAGACCAGGAGGTAGGAACTTAGGATAAAAGGAGAGGAGATAAGACATGAATCTGCAAAACTACCTTACAAAGTAAGATACTTTCCTCGAGGGAGGACAACATCAGAAGAGTCTTTTATTCATTCGTGTTCATCAGTAACAATGGATTGAGTACTAAATGGGCACCCACCAACACAAATTATAAGACATGCTTCTTGCAAGGAAGGAGGTAGCAGTCTAGTGGAATAACCAGACATATAAATAGAACATGATATTATAATATATTCAACAACCAACATAATCACATTTATTGACAGCTTACTAAATTCCAGACATAGATCTAAGTGCTTTAAAGTTTATCAGTTGATCCTCACACAAGAAGTAAGTATGATTATTGTCTACATTTCACAGATGGCAGTCAGGGCCAGAGAGGTTACTTGCTCGATCAAGGTCACACAGCTAAGATTAAAATCCAGGCAATTTGACTCCACATTCTTAACCACTGCTTCAGAGAACTGTAGAAGCATGGAAGAGAAACATAGAAACCAGCCTAGAGGAGGCCGGGGAAGACTAATTCTTCCACTCCACCATTAGTTATGTCCTCTCTGAGGTCCCCAGGGAATATAAAGATATAGCTTATAGACATGCCAAATTCATAATAGTTATCAGATTGTGTACCATCTAGAGTTGAAGCTCAAAAGAGTAAACTTTTTTCCCAAAGTTTACCTAGCTTACATATTTCTCTTTCAAATTACTGTACTTTTCCCAATCCTCTCTACCCCCATAGACACCAAATCTCATTGTATGCTTCCAGGGTCTTTATCAAGAGAAGTATAAAGTTTACAGTGAAGCTTCTAATATTTCTTTTCAGGGGACTTCTTGGGGCTCCCAAAAAGTTGTTTATGTTATCTAATACCTTTTGCATAGCACTGTGAAAATTCCTGGCTGGATTTGTATACTGTTAATTCATTATGTATCAGTTCCAATGTCCTGTTTGCAAAATGAAGAAACTAGAATTGTATTTCTCATTCAAATTACTGTAACTTTTCCAACTCCCACCTAATTCAGCCCCCTCTATCCTTATAACCACCATGGACATCGGGTTGGCAAATAACAAGAAAGGGAGAGTTGTGAAAAGTTGTAACTCTAATGATTTTGTTACAAACCTCATCGTAAATAGATGGTGAAAAAGTCAAATAAGAGTGCAGAATGCTGAAAGATGACATTCTTGGAGAAGGAAGTCCAGGACGAGGAGATCTGTGTCAGTTAAGACAGCATTTGTCTGCATGTAACAACCAAACTGGAACAACCTAAGCAAATAAAGAATGTTTCTCTTATAACCAGAGCCCAGGCCGGGACAGATGTCGGCATCCTGCCAGTCTCCTTCTGTTTTCCTGTTCTGCTGTTATCTTTGCAAGATCACAGGTGTACTTTCAGGTATCAAGCCGTATTCATGACAACAAGAAGGGCAAAAGGTAAAAGGAAGAAGCTAGCCACCTCTGTCCCCTTTGAAAATTTTTTCCCAGAAGTCACACCCTGCAACTTCCATTTAAACCTTGTTGGCCAGATTGCTGCAGGGGAGTCAGGGCTTGTCAGTGCATTAACTTGGCACATGCCACCCCCAACAAAGCAGGGTTTTGATAATAATAAAAGTGGAGAGCATGCATGCTGGCTGGGCAGCTAGCAGTGCCTGCAACATTACTCTCAAATTCTCCTATAAAAAAAAAAAAAGAGGAGAGAAAGGCAAGTCAAAACAGATTTTTAAATGCCAGGAAATGCAGCTAATTGAATAAATCTGAGCCTGATTTTATCCAAGTAATTCCTGTAAAGTTACTTAGATAATCCATGGCCCTAAATCTCATGGGGTGAATAGGCGTTAGACAGGTTCAGAGAGGGCAGAGCATCCCCAGCTAAGTCACTGACATGTGAAACATTTTGCGTGGGAAATTACAATCCATTCCCTGTTTTCAGAGAATAAATTGCAAAGTAAAGAATATTAGGAAGGTAACTGGGCCAGATTATGGAAGGCTTCTGTGGATGCTTTAAAAATGTGTTTATCTGAAGCCAGGAGGGACTAAGTCAGACTTACAAAATTCCTTTGTATGTAAAGTAACCTATATGCTAAGCTATTTGTTGATGAAAAGAGAATTTAGAGGTTACATTGGTCAGTAAATAGAAGGGATTGCATCTCTCATTCTCAGAATAGACTAAAGGAATATCTGAACAGCTATTATGGGGAAGCTCTGAAAATCCTTACAATTCGATGCGATCATTCCTTACCCATTTTTTTCCTTAGCGATCACAGAGCAAATGCCCAGTGGCTTTGGAGCTACTCCCCACTGTGTCTGATGTCAAGCATTTATTTTCTGAACATCCAACAGACAGGAAGTTTCTTGAAATAGGGTGGAAGAAAGGAGAAGGTAGATAGGCCTGTTTGCTACGCTTTTCCAACAACAGTCCTCATTTTTCTCTAGGAAAAACAAAAGGGCTGCCTTTAAACAACCGGCCTCCAATATCTAGGGGTGTCATGGCCATGGCCGTGCCCATGCATCCTGTTCCCTCTGAGGCCATGTTCATAATTTTCAAAGACTCTTGTGTTTAAGGGCTTTCTCCTAGTGTCCTCCTGAGTCAGAACATATCCAGTATGTTTATGTTGACACTTCCAGGTGAGCTATTCTGCTTTGGATTAGTCAAAATCATAAGCAGTCAGTAAGGCTCAAAAATGTGTCAAATATGGGACGGTGTGTGGGTCATCACAGCCCTCCATGGCTGGAGCCTGGAGTGGCCTGAAAAAGCAGGCATTAATCGGGCTGCCAGCAGTCACTTCCGAGTGCCCACGCATGGGCATGTAATCTGTAAGCTCTCTCCTTCCGTCTCTTAAACACAGATTCTACGAGCACAGGAGGAGTTCTGTGGTGCTCAATTTATCTGGACTTGAGGTGTTTCCCGGGGACCTTCTGGTGTCAGATGGAGCTGCCGATTACCTGTGCCACCCGCTTCTGCTGAATTCAGGTCCTGTCCATTCAGCATACTTGTATTACATATCTGCTATGGGATGGGTGTTATAATAAGCAAAGGGTATTTTCAGAATATTTAATGACTAATAGAACATGGGCACTGACACGTTAGAACAGATGTCTCACCAATTAGGACAAGCATCAGCCATGAGTTACTGGAACCAGCTGAATACCGCTCTTGGTATTGGGCATTCCACTTACAGAGATGGATAAGGGATGGATAAGGTATAGACCTTTCCTCAAAAGGTCCTCTTGTCAAATAATATACCCCACATCTAGGACCTGGAACAGGTACACCAGTGACGGTCACCATCCTGGAGCAGAATGCCCTCTCTGGGCTGGTGGGCAGCGTCGCTGTCATTGCTGTAATGCCACCCCCCACCCTGTTCTGGCCTTCAACCTCACACTGGTATCTTCTAACCACTGTGGTGCCGTGTGGAGGCAGCAGGCCCAGTGACAGCAGATTACTGTTAGAGCAGATTAGAGAGGCGGCCTTAGGGATAAATCTGCTTCTTGAACTCAGTTGTGAAAGAAAAGAACAATTGCGGTGTTCAGGACACATTCCCATGAGTCTGATGGTAGCCTTTGAGAGCTAAAGGGAGACTTCAAGATCATCATCCATCCTGGTAGTTTTAAACTGGTTTTGTTCTTAGCAGAGCTCTTTTTACAAAAGAATCCTTACTTGGAAATCCAGTCTATAAAACAGATCCAGGTGGAGTTGTAGTGCTTGAAAATGGGGCAGGTCCCAAAGACTCACCTCCAAGGCATCCCTAGAAGCCCAGGATAGCCTGTGACAACACACATGGAAAACCACCAAGCTCTTTCCTCATTCACATATGTGCCAAGTGAGACCCAGAAAGGAGAAGTGGCCTAGCCATGGTGCCAGCTGGTTTGTGTCAGAGGAATGGGATCGAGACTCCTGACTCCTAACCCTGTATACGCTCCACCAGCCTGCATCAACCACCCATTACACAGGCAGCTGTGAATAAAGCATAACTAACATATGTATAGCTCTTCACTCTTTATAGAGCCCTTTCATATTTACTGTCCTATATGACACAACAATCCAAATGCCCAAATGAATGAACCAAGAGGGAATTGAGTGATCTACTCAAGGACAGGCCCCTAGAAATTAGAGCTAGTTCTAAGCACAGCATAACCTTAAGAGGTTAGTACATGTTCTGTGATGCTTTGCAAATGCTCTAAACTGGTTAAAAACTCAAGCAGTACTTCTCAAATACTGGTCCCAGACTAACAGCTTCAGCATTGCCTGGGAAATTCTGGGGTCCCATGCCACACCTTTTGAATTAGAAACTCTGGGGGTAGGGCCCAGCAATATGTTTTTTAATAAGCACCCCCCCAGGTGATTCTGATACCAGCTAAAGTTTGAGAACCAGCATGCTAAGGAACAAGGTCATAATTGCTGCATGGTGTTCTTTGTTAAGTTCTCTGCTAGGCATGTGTGCCTGGCATCACAGCAGATACCACATAATAAAAGATATGCAACATTCTTCACCATATCCCTCCATGCCCTCTTCTCAGGAGGTTAGAATAGAGTTCTCACGTCCCCATCATGGTCTAATGCAGTGCTTCTCAAGCTCTGATGTGCGTATGAGTCACCTAGAGATATTGTTGAAATATAGATTCTGATTTGGCAAAAATTAATATTTAATAAAGATAATAAAAGATTAGGGATTCAATAGAGACACATTTAAATTTTCTTAATACTTGTGAAGATTTCCCAAGGCCCTAAAATTACCCCTAAAGTTAGAAAAGCAGAGGAGAGAAATTTGCTAAGAGATCCCAATTATTGCAGTTCAAATTGTACATAATAATTTACCACCAGGCATTTGAAGCCTAAGAGAGGTAAAGCAGATTTGTCTCTGAGGGAGGTTCCACCTAATCTCCCCTTTACAAAGGTCAAAAAGGTGGTCAGAATGAGCAGGATAATCGGTTGGATTCCAGGGTTCCAATGAGAAAAGTCCCTCAAGCACACTGATTTTTAGTAAATACTGCTCAGGTAATTGCTTTCATCTGATGGAAGTATTATGCAGTCTCCTGATAAACTAGTAGAAACAGAGATGAACCTTTAAAACATCCATTTTGTGTACTGAGTTATCAGAACATCTCACCAAAACCTAAGAGATGATTCCCACGTTTTTCTGGGTAGCATTAGAGATTGATGCAAATGACATAAAAATCAAGAATCCACAATCTAATCTCTTTACTTCCTGATCATCAAAAGAATGTGTTACTGAAAAATGACTTCCTTTTCAATTTAAAGCAACTCCTAAGGAGTATGTGGATGGTGGCCAATAGAGATAATAAGCCCCCAACCTAAAGATTGGTGACATGGGTTGATGTGCCCCTGTTTCAGGAATCTACACTCAACCACACCTGGGGGTTATCAGGCCTATGCAGTCTCTGAGTCTCAAGTTTGGTCAGGTTATTGAAGTTGCATATGCTGGGGTGGTTTCCAGTATAAAAATAAAGTCCTTTCAGCCCTAAAGTCCTGTGACTCTGTCTTAAAAGAATACTCAACATTTTATTGCATTTTATAGATTTCTCCTTGAATGATGGAGGGGAAAGGAGGCTGAAACAGGACAATATCACCATAAGGTAGCAATAGTACACCAGCCTTTCAGTTGGAACATTGCTTTGTTTACTCATCTGCATAAATATAAATATTCATCCTGTGCATTCTCAAGAGAAGGAGAATTAAAGCAGGACAAATTCTGTTCAGCTCATTTGAAAAGCAGGTTTTGTAAAGCACTCCATTGATCTGTCAGTAGTTACTCAAAGTACGAATATATCTTCTTTAATTTCACCCACCAGAATCCAAAAAGCCAAGATGGTCTTTCTCCAAGAGAGGAGTGGTGAGTGTTGTGCATTGTCATTTTTGTTTTAATTAAGCCTCCAGTAGCTAGGAAGGTAAGAAATGGCTAAAGAGCCTCTTCATCCTACTTTATCTTTTCATGACAGCAGATGGCACATGAAGTTTAAATTATATCATCACATTCATAGTAGTGGATACAGAACTTGCCAAATGATGCTACTCTGTACAGTGATACAGTGCTAATTGCCAGTGGTTAATGAGCTCTGCAAAAAAACAAAGTAATCCTAACATTGCAGTGCCTTACAGCTCCAAATTTATAACTTGACACAGTGTGGGAAACAGCTCACTCGGTGAAGAAAACTTGCACAAGCGTATGCCCCAGTTTGCAGTCTGTGCCCAGTATACTGGGAATATTGAAAAATTAATGAGATATTACAGAAACAGATTCCACAAATACACTTCTATTTCTGGGAAAGCCCGTTGGATTAGACCTAGCGGGTTTTCTTTAAATTCATTCTTGCACCCTCAATAATTGAAGATTTATAAATCGAAATCAGTAGTGCCTGATTCTTTCCTGCCTAGGTCAGGAGTTAGCCACAGTGAAGCCTTTCTCGCAAGCATGCTGGGGGCAGAGGGAAGGAGTGTTCCTCGCTTCTGGAGTGAGGAGGACAGAGAAGGACTGACTGTGTTCTCCCCACAGTACCTACACACCACAGCCAGCAGCACCAGGAGGGCCTTATGAGTAGTCACTGCACTTCTTTCTGTTAAAAATCTGCCCACATGGCCTCCAGTTGGCCACCAATTATCGACATCTACCTTGGAGGTTCTTTGGATGCACACACATTGATACTTAACTATTGTAGCTAAATTAAAAGTCCTCTGAGGTTTCAATCCCAGCTGCTCCATGTACTGCCCTGTGACCTTGGCCAAATGAATCCATGTCTCTCTCAGCTTCAAGTCCTTCCTGTAAAAAGTAGGTGGTAATAGTGGCAGCCTCTTAGGATGGTTGTGACAAGTGAGTCAAATAATGCGGGTGAAGCTCACCCCGGAGCTGGGTGCCTGAGACAGTCGTTACTGGCCATATTATTGTTAGTGTTGTTCATAACCAGGGCTTGGAAAACTGTGTGTTCCCATAATCAAGTATAGGAGTGACTTTCACATTATTTTTTCAAGGGTTAAAAAGTTGTGTGAGTGTCTTACTCCCCTTGGGCTGCTGTAAAATACCACAGACTGGGTGGCTGAAACAACCAGTATTATTTCTCACATATCTGGAGGCTGGGAAGTCCAGGATCAGGGTGCCAGCATGGTAGGGTTTTGGTGAGAGCTCTTTACCTGGCTTACGGATGGTCATCTTCTCTCTGCATCCTCACGTGGTGTAGAGAGAGCTCTGGTGTCTCTTCCTCATCTTATAAGGGTACTAATCTCATTGTGAGGGCCCCACCCTCATGACCTCATCTACATGTAATTACTTTCCAGTGGTTTCACCTCCAAATACCACTGTGGGGTTAGGGCTTTAACATATGGATTTTTGGGGGGGACAGAAACATTCAGTCCATAGGGACACAGTGTAAACATTACAAGTTTCAAATCATAAACTGTTAGTAAAACTATGATACCATTGTCACCAAGGTTGTTGCTCACCAGTCTTTCTCGTTTTGACCCTCTTTAGGGACATGATTTGACTGTTTTCCTGGCAGGCCTGAGACAGGGCCTGTGGTGCAACCTCTCCTGGGATCCTTCCTTCCTTCCTCCCTCCCTTCCTTCCTTCCTTCCTCCCTCCCTTCCTTCCTTCCTTCCTTCCTTATTTAATATCTTCATTGGAGTATAATTTGCTTTACAGTGTTGTGTTACTTTCTGCTGTACAACAAAGTAAATCAGCTATACATATATCCCCATATCCCCTCCCTCTTGTGTCTCCCTCCCATCCTCCCTATCCCACCTCTCTAGGTGGTCACAAAGCACCGAAGTGATCTCCCTGTGCTATGCAGCTGCTTCCCACTAGCTATCTATTATACATTTGGTAGTGTATATATGTCAGTGCTACTCTCTCACTTCATCCCAGCTTCCCCCTCCCCGCTGTGTCCTCAAGTCTGTTCTCCACGTCTGCGTCTTTATTCCTTCCCTGCCACTAGGTTCATCAGTACCGTTTTTTTAGCTTCCATATATGTGCGTTAGCATCTGGTATTTGTTTTTCTCTTTCTGCCTTACTTCACTCCGTATGACAGACTCTAGGTCCATCCACCTCATTACAAATAACTCAGTTTCATTCTTTTTTATGGCTGAGTAATATTCCATCATATATATGTGCCACATTCATCTGTTGATGGGCACTTAGGTTGCTTCCATGTCCTGGCTATTGTAAATAGAGCTGCAATGAACATTTTGGTACATGACTGTTTTTGAATTATGTTTTTCTCACTGTATATGCCCAGTAGTGGGATTGCTGGGTCATATGGTAGTTCTATTTTTAGTTTTTTAAGGAACATCCATACCGTTCTCCATAGTGGCTGTATCAATTTACATTCCCACCAACAGTGCAGGAGGGTTCCCTTTTCTCCACACCCTCTCCAGCATTTATTGTTTGTAGATTTTTGATGATGGCCATTCTAACCGGTGTGAGATGATATCTCATTGTAGTTTTGATTTGCATTTCTCTAATGATTAATGTTGTTGAGCATCTTTACACATCTTTCATGTGTTTGTTGGTAATCTGTAGATCTTCTTTGGAGTAATGTCTGTTTAGGTGTTCTGCCCATTTTTGTATTGGGTTGTTTGTTTTTTTTGATACTGAGCTGCATGAGCTGCTTGTATATTTTTGCTTCCTCATTTAAATGAAAGCAGGGTCAGTTGTCAATCAGGTCTAGGGTCTCAGGAGAAGGGGCATCTCCCACCAGCTTGCCAATTCAAGGTCAACCACTACAGGATCCATATATTCTCATACAGTCAGCCCTCTGTGTCTGTACATTCTGCATCCTTGAATTCAACCAACTACAAATGAAAAATATTTGAAAAAAATTCCAGAAATTTCCAAAAAGCAAAACTTGAATTTGCCATCCACCAGCAACAATTTACACAGAATTTACATTGCATTATGTATTACAAGTAATCTAGAGATGATTTAAACTATATGGGAGGATGTGTGTGGATTATATGCAAATCCATTTTATAAATTGGACTTTAGCATCTGAGGATTTTGGTATCCGAAGAGGTCCTGGAACCAATCCCACTAGGATACTGAGGGACGACTGTATATCCATTTTACTCCAGTTCCGTGTCACCAGTGCCTACTACAAATTTCCATTCCACATGCCCCTTAGTTCTTAAATTTGAGGCCCCAGTGTTAACCTTGGCTTCTTTTCTTTATCCTCCGTATCCTCTCAGATACCCTTCACATCTTCTCATTGCATCTCCTAGCCAGTGCCACCATAGGGGAAGCAGCACGGGTTCCAACAAAAGGTCTGTAACTCTAATGAGTTAATGTTTCCTCCAAGAGGACTGTCCCCTCCCTTCTCACTAGCATATCCACCAAGCACTTTGGCCAGAAGGTCATTCAGACCCTTGGAAAGCCACGGTGATTGTCCTTCAAGACAGAGGGCTGGCACCCCCTTTCCCACAGCTCCAGTACCTCTTCCATTGCCTCAGCTTCTTTATTTTCCAACTGGCTGCTGATTTTTAATTTCCACAACATGCAGTCACTGTGGTTTCAGACATTAACAAAAGGCATACATCCCAGCTGCAGTGTAGGAGGCCCCCAACCAGCTCCAGGAATCCTTTGCTACTGTGAAGCCTATAAGTCTCTAGTAAGTTTCTTCTTTCAGTGCCGTAGCCCTAGTAGAGAAGTCAGCCACAGCCCTTTAGCACTTTCTGAACCGATCGCGGGGTCTCCTTTCAGACACGCAGGGAGCTGCCTCCCCACAACGGATAAGCTGTGCCTTCTCTGGCTCCTTAACCTAAAGTCGGAAAACGCCCACCAAACTGCTTAGATCCACGCCAGCGTCATGTGCCCTGAGGGAGTAGAACAAGTTGAAAAATGATTTGTGCTGAATATTCATTTGAAATGCAGCCAAGTTGACTTTAGAAAGCCTCACACTTCGTTATTTGATAGCTTCTTCCTGGTTTAGTTGGTAAAATGAGCTCTTTAAGCAGGTAATTCATGACATTGCACCAGGATATTGAATGAGTCAGAAAAAATTGAAAGGTCACGATAAAGTTTAGAAGCAAGTTACAAAAGGATGTATAAATATGACACCATTAAAAATTAAGTATAAATACAATCAGAAAAAGGTTTTCAGTAGTTACCCCGAGGGAAGGAAGGGGCGGTGGAGATTACAGGTAACTCTGTGTAACTTTTTTTCTTTGTGGTTTTGTTTCTCAAATTTTCTATAATAACCATATATTACCTTTATAATCCAATTTTTTTTTTTTTTTTTTTTTTTTTGCGGTAGGCAGGTCTCTCACTGTTGTGGCTTCTCCCGTTGCGGAGTACAGGCTCCGGACGCGCAGGCTCAGCGGCCATGGCTCACGGGCCCAGCCGCTCCACGGCATGCGGGATTCTCCTGGACAGGGGCACGAACCCACGTCCCCTGCATCGGCAGGCGGACTCTCAATCACTGCGCCACCAGGGAAGCCCTGTAATCCAATTTTTTAACTAATATTATTTAAAATAAAAAATTATAACAAAAATGAGTCAGAGGTTCCATCCTAAGGAAACTAGAGTTTCTAGCATATCCTGGTATTCTCCAGCTGTGAATTATCGTATTAAGAAGTTGCTTTAACACTCTGGGCTTTATTTAGTCATCTACTAAGTGAGGGGTTGAACTAAGACATCCAAGGCCCCTTCTCGTGGTAAACTTCTATGATCCAACATTTGGAAAAGTTAGAATATGAGGACTCTAGGACCACAAGCTATGTGCTAGACTGAAATCCATCTATTTGCTATAGGAGTGTTCTGAGCTCTTTTTTTTTTTTCCTATTAGTAAAATGAGAGGTTTGCATCAGACATCCTCACCAGCCTCTCTCCTCCATGTCTTGACATTCTGAGGTCCTGTGGGTCAGACTATGGCTCAGAAATGGTGTTTCACCTGTTAGTGACTCATAGACAAAATGTGCAGTCTGTTCTCATGCATGTTGGACAATGAACCAAAGATGCCGAGGCTACCAAAGGTGTGTTGTTAAAAGATTGAAAATCCTGTTTCTAACAATCTTTAAGCAGGGCAAAGACAAGCGCAAGCACATATCTGATCTGAAAGACTGCCTCTCCTCTTTGAAGATTACAGACTTCAGGGACTATGAGTTCCACAGACTGAAGGTATCTCATGCATTGTTTTCTGTGTGGCATAGCTTTTTTTTTGTTTCAGCCATTATTTTAAGTTGTCAGATTATTGGCTTGTTCGTAATAACAGCAAAGTGCAGGAGAGAAGCCCAGGCGTGTTCCTAATAACAGCAAAGTGCAGGAGAGAAGCCCAGACCTGGGCAGACCGAGGTCTGCTCTCTCTAAAGCAGGGGTCACCAACCCTACCAGTCCGAGGCCCGTTAGGAACTGGGCCACGCAGCAGGTGGTGAGCAGCGGGCGAGCAAGCGAAGCTTCATCTGCTGCTCCCCATTGCTCGCATTACCGCCTGAACCATCCCCCCCCGCCCCGCCGTCCGTGGAAAAATTGTCTACCACGAAATCGGTCCCTGGTGCCAGAAAGGTTGGGGACCACTGCTCTAAAGCACACTGAAATCTCAGGAAAGTCATTTTACCTTAAGTAAGGTAATGGACGTGAGACCACTTTGTAGACCGTGAAGCCCTGTACACATGTTAATAGTTGTTACAACCATTCCCCTCTCTGGGCCTTAGTTTCCTCATTTACTAAAGAAGTTGGTTTTGATAAGACAATTTCTGAAGGTCTCTTAAAAACTTTAAGTCTCTTATTTCATGATTCTTCAGTAATTAATTTCAACAAGTTTTACCAGTGGAACCTGGATCAGACTTCCCAGTTCCAGGTTTGGGGTTCTTTTGGTGGGTTGTGGGTTTTTTTGCAAAAAACTGAAAAGGACTTATGAAATTCTCCAGCATAGTTCAAAGCAACATCAATTTGAATTCATTTTCATTTTAAACTAAAAATAGCATGTCCATCCCATGCGTGGGAGGAATTGATACCCCAGAGCCATGCAGAGAGAACTGTGGTTTGGATAGTTCTACCCAGAGGGATGCCTGGGGCTTGCAGTGAGAAATCATGATTTGGGGGATTGCTTGTTCCTGCTGTACTGCAAGTCAGAGGAAGGGTGAACAGGTCAACCCATCGAAATGTTTTGTTCTCTCTTTTCTCCCACGTACAGGATAAGACCTGGAATGAAGTCATGGAAACACATCAAAAATTTCCTACTAATCAATTAGACTTGAGAAAGCAAGAGGCTGTGTGGGAACTCTTCACGAGTGAATGCACTTATTTCTTGGACCATTTATTAGTTCTTAAGATGGTAATGCTGGCTTTAACTTTTGTAGTAGATGGAAAACACTGCTTCTTTAGGGACTTGTTTCTTTCTTCCATGCTGAAGGAAGGAAGGAAATATGGGGGTGCTCCCCTCTTTCAGAGGATCTTAAGGAAATTTTGTTTATTTTTGGTTATCTGCAACTTGGTTTCTCTTCATTCTTTTCTTAAACATAGCCTCTTAGGATTGGGTGAGACCTTCCAGCTCCCCATGTGATGTCTGAATCTCTTCTGCCTGATTCTCACCCTGTGCTTACATACTCCTCAAGTCAGGGAGCTCACAGCCACCCTCAAGGCAGCCATCCCACCTTCGTTCAGCTTCCTCTTTTGGCTCTTATACTCCCTTATGAACAGTGCCAGGCAAATGCTTTTTATCAGCTACGGAGCCACAGATTTCCAGGGCAACCATCCACGTGTAAGGCGGGAGTGGGTGGGGAGGGGTGGATTATACGGTGTGTTCATGATGTCTGTCATGTAAATGGTGCTCCTGAGGTTGTGCAGTGCAGTAGCCCTGATCTGGGGAGGCTCTGAGCAGAGAATTCCTTATAGAAGAACCACAGGGCAAAGGATGGGAAGGGAGCAAATGCCAAGACCACAGAGGAGGATGGGCCACATTGCTCCCAAGGTTGCCTCTACCCATAAGCATTTTTGAATCCTGGCTGCTCCCTTAAACAGGAAAAGGCACTGTGTTGGGAGACACGAGTTCAAGTCCTGGATATGCCTCTGACTTGCCATGTGAACTTAGGAAAGTCTAGTCCTCCATTCCATAAAACAGAAGTTGGCGCATGCTTTCTGTAAATGTCCAGATAGTAAATATTTTAGGCTTTGCCAGCCATGTGGTCTTTATTGCAACTACTCAACTCCTCCATTGCAGTGCAAAAGAAGCCATAGATAATTTGTAAAGAAATGTGTGTGGCTGTGTTACAGTTACACCTTATTCACAAAAATGGGTAGCAGACCTGATTTATCCCACAGGCTGTCGTTTGACGATTCCTATTCTAAGCTATAAAAGAGGGATGACAGTACCATCTCTGTCTTATAACATCTGATCATTGAGATGATCAGATTAGTTTCCTTTGAAATGTATCAAGTGCTATACAGATGTTCTTTTCTGTAAGATTTATTGTGACAGTCATACTGCTAAGTACTTTAGCAAAATTTAAAACACAAAGCCACTCAGAAAGTTAAAACTTAGAGACTGTATCAGGATACAGAAAACTAGCTTAAGTAAGGATCTTATTGACCCATGTGACTGTAAAGTCCAGAGTTGAGACAGAATTCAAGGTTGGTTTGATCAAGGGGCTCAAAAGCAAGGACAAAATTTCTTTTCGTCCCTCATCCCTGCCTTCCACAATATCAGTGTCATCCTGTAGCTGGCTTCTGTTGTAGTCACAGAGTGGCTGCTGTCCTTGAGGCCATGGAGAGAGTGAGAAATAGAAGGGAGAGAAAGAGAGAATCTCTTAGCACACTCATAGCCAAAGTCTTGATTGTCATTCTGATTGGACTGGCTTAAGTCACATGCCCACTTCTGAACCAACTACCTGGATAAGGAAGGAAAGTGCTCATTGGCTTAAGATGATCACATTCAAGGTATGAGGAAGAGTAGATGCTGAGGTGAAAACTGGGATGATATTAGGGAAGGGGGAGCACTGAAGCTGAGTGGTACCCAACAGATGTTCACTGCAGAGCACTCACCCTGTGAGCTCTGCTACCTCCCTTGCCCTAATAGACAGTACAGAACTTTCCATCCGACTATAAGCTACATAAGCTTTTTAAACTAGCATTTTTCTGCTTAAAATAAAGCCAATTTGAGTTTATTTTCAAATGCCCCAGTGTATATAAAGTATATAAGTACCTCTCTTTACACAATCAATATGAATTTCCCAAAGTTGCTTGTAAATTGGAACTTTGTAACTCAAATAATAAAATAAATTAACTGAAAGACTCAATGTTTTTCTTAAATGGCAAAAATTTCTGTAAAGAAAATAATCTTATAGCACAAAGATGATTTTTTCTAAATTTTCCCAATTTATCTGAACTAATGATTTCTGTTTCTTACAATTACATGTTTTAAATGCTTGGATATTGACAGATTTCCAGACAACTGATGCTTCCTGGACTGGGGGAAACTCTGAGCCAGTTGTTCTCAAAGTGTGGTCCCTGGACCAGTAGCATCAGAATCACTTGGGAACTTGTTAGAAACTCATATTCTCAGACCCCATCAGAGACCTACTGAATCAGAAGGACTTGGGGCAGGTCCCACTAACCTCCAGTTTAACAAGGCCTCTAGATGATTCTGATGCAAGTTCAAGTACCATTTACCGCATTAAGAAATATGGAAATGGGGATTGGAGAACGCTGGTGGTCTAAAGTCCAGTCTTTTCACACCTACGGTTCTTGAAATATTTGGTCCCTTTGAATGCTTCATCATATTTATACAAAGTATTCCTATTTCAATAAATTGATCTCTCTTTAGTTTACAGAATGAGAGGCAGGTATTCTGCGAGGATCAACTTGCTGCAGTTTTTCTCTTGTAAGAAAACATCAAATCAAGTAATGACATAAAGCCTCTCTCAGTGTTTTCATTAATATTTAATGGCTTTATCCAAATCTAAACATCTTACCAGTTAGCAGGTATTAACTCATTAGTTCTCTATTTTTAATTTCTTGAAAGTAAAGGGCATTTGGGTCTTTCACAGAGAAAGGAATAAATAAGAACTCAGTATGAATGCTGTTTTGGTCTCAAGTAAGTGCTGTTGGCAAGAAGAGAACCTTGGCGATTTCTTTGGCACTGGGAGCAGAGAAAGCGCATCTGAACAGATTATGTTCAACAGGAGTATTGTTAGGGCTCACAAAGCAGCAGCAGCTTCATACAGAAGAGCACATCTCCCGTATGTTCTGTGGGGGCTTAAATGTCATCATTTGTGTATAGCACACCTCTTAACGATTGAAAATACTGATCTCCAAGTTGTTTTGTAAAATTATACTCAGGAGGTTTATGTTTAATGTTCTTGCAAAGGGCAAATATCACAATTGAAAAAGTAATGTGCTTTTTTTTTTTTTTTTAAGATCTTCATGAATATATTAAAATACCTACAGACTCATGAATATCTCCTGGATGTGGATTTATGGAGACTTTTTGCAAACCTGGAGGATTTAAGTCAGGTGAGCCAAAGTAGGAAGATTCCGGTAGCCATGTGTTAAAATTCACCAGAGGACGATGAAAATTCATGCTTAGTCTATTCTTCCGGCTTGTATTCCATATTGGAACGTGGAATATGGTTTCTTCCATATTTCATCCCCATTTAATCTTATGGTCGGGAGTTCAGGTTAATAAGAAGGAAACCTACACATCCATTGATATCTTTCCAATAGATGGCAGTTATTAGTTAGCCTTCAGTAACATTAAAAAATTCTTCCATGGCTATTTAAGAAAGTAAACATAGGGCTCACTTCAGCAGGACATGTACTAAAATT
>NW_006796149.1:533818-561689 GCF_000442215.2 Lipotes vexillifer
GGAGCGATGAAGGATTAGCATGGTTCCTATGCAAGGATGACACAAAAATTTGGGAAATGTTCCATATTTTCTCTAGAATACAAGCTCTGAACACCTTCTAGAATATGCTCAGGAATCCATCTTGTTCACTGCTGTATCCAGAAGACCTTGAACAGTGCTAAGTACATGGGAGTACTCAATAAGTAATGTTGAATACATGAATTTTCTCAATAAATGATGTTAAATACAAAAAAAAAAATCCTAAGATCTCCATCATCACCATAAATGTCTATTCTCAAATGAACGTTCTTTCTCACATACATTATAAATAATATCGTTCCTCTAAAAAAAGGAAGTGAGGTACCAACAAGAATTCATTTATAAGAAAAACTTATAAGAAAATATATATTGGAAAGTAGAGGAAAATAAATCTTTGAATTTTGCCAGGAGATAAATTTGAAATGGAAAACATCTGTGAGAATGACATTTGAAGTTCATCAGATTTTTATTTCTTACCCCTGGAAGTATACCTACTCTTGTTTTCTTTCTCTCTGGCCCTAGACAAGCTTTGGTTTTGTGAACAGTCTTTTCCACATCTTCAAGGACTATGTCGACACTTCTGAGACTTTACCATCGTTGGATTTCATTTCTGTGCTCACAAAGGTAAAATCCTTATGGGAGATCTCAGCTTCTATGTGATAAATTCACCTACCTCTCAGGATAGTCGTTTATATCTCCTTAATTGTTATTGTTGTTCCTGGGAAGGTTCCACCTGCACCCTCCCACAGGGGAACTATCCCTTTCCCCACCAATCAACATTTTCAGAAATAACTTGCAGAATCTGTTTCTCCATTGTCATCTCTCCTGTGTGGGTTTTATTAAGACAAAAATCTGCATGCATGGAAAAGCCATTTTCAAGTCTGGTTTTCAAATGACTTCAATTTAAAGCTGTATTCATGGCAGTAGTTTGTGTAGGCTAATTACATGGTTCAGTTGTTCTTCTAACAAAAGTGGCAGGCTCTCTGAAAGGAACAAAATAAACCTTCAAATCCATTAACACCCTTAATAAGACTTCTGTGTATGAAAGGAGGAGAAAAGAGGAAAACTTGTACCCCGTGGTCTGATAAATGCTCTTGTTTTTCTTAAGTAGGTATTTGAACCTCTTCCCCTACTTTGAGCTTTTTAATGCAGTCCCTATCTATGCTCATTTAGCAAGATTTAAATTGTTACAGTCTATTTAAAAAAACATAGATTGGGGCTTCCCTGGTGGCTCAGTGGTTGAGAGTCTGCCTGCCAATGCAAGGGATGCGGGTTCGTGCCCCGGTCCGGGAAGATCCCACGTGCCGCGGAGCGGCTGGGCCCGTGAGCCATGGCCGCTGGGCCTGTGCGTCCGGAGCCTGTGCTCCGCAACGGGAGAGGCCACAATAGTGAGAGGCCCGCATACCACAATAAAATAAAACAAAGAAAACCCATAGATTGAGGTTTATTGAGCACTTACTAAGTACTTATGTGTGGGACTGATACCCTGTGCACAGTAATGTGCAGAATTAGACACGCCCCCTGCTTTGGGGGAGTTTTCAGTCTAGTGGGGAAGAAATTAATCCACTGATGACACTAATGATTATATAATCAAATTGAGATCAATGCTGGGGAAAAAAGGAACATAGATATTATGAAGGAAAACTTCTAGGTTGGGGCAAATGGTGAAGTAGTTACAGACAGGAAATTCTTCCTGGGGCGATGATGCTTGAGGTGAGATATGAAGAAGGACAGTTTAACAAGAGGCAAAACAAGCAAAAATTAGGTATAAAGTGGGGAGATCTTCAGTGACCTTCGAAAGCAGATTAGAATAAGAAAAGCTTTGAAAAACGAGAAAGAATGTAAAGTGTTGGGAATTACCTAAAATCTCAGACTCTCTCAATTCCTTTAGAGTCAGAAATTATCTTTCTTGTAGGACCATCACATGCTACACATTTTTTGTTTTTGTTAGACAAAGGGGCAGAGCCCTTAGTAAGTTACATAATGGACATGAATATTTGGATGTGTATTGGTTCAAGGTCTGAAGTTCCCTTGGTTTTCTTGATAATTTCTTTACTCCATCAAAGGCTAGGACAACTGGCAGGCTTTGCTCCACTTGGCTCTATCCGTCTCCTTGGATCAGTGCACTAGCCTGGTCATCCTCTTCTCATGGTAATGGGTGGAAGCACAAAAGAGCATAAACACCCATTATATTGGGTGTTTCATTTTGTGGCTTTTGCTTGGGACATAGAAGCTGGTGGCAAATATATCCGGGAATACTCATCTAAAGGCTGGCATCTTGCTTGGGACATTAGCACCAAGACCTGGCATCCTAGAACTTATTTTTAATGTAGTTTTTAGCAAATAGTCTGAAGAAATGTCAGCTTCTCATCAAAACACGTAAGTTGTCTTAGTCTGCTCAGGCTGCTATAATGAAGTGCCACAGGCTGGGTAGCTTATAAGCAACAGAAATCAATTTCTCACAGTTCTGGAGGGTGGAAGTCTGAGATCAGGGTGGTGCCCAGGTCATGTGAGGGCCCTCTTCCGGTCAAAGACCTCTTACTGTATCCTTTGCATAGCGGAAGTGGCTAGACAGCTGTCTGGAGCCTATTTTATAAGGGCATTAATCTCATTTATGGGGGCTCCACCTTTATGACCTAATCATCTCCTAAAGGGCCCACCTCCTAATACTGTCGCGTTGGGGGTTAGGATTCAACATGTGAATTTGAGGGGAACACACATATTCAGACTATAGCATAAGTGCACTTACACCCTACTACAGCATGGACTCTTTGCTGAAAGTCAATAATAATACCCACATATGAATGCTTCCTGTTACATTACAGATGTGTAAAGATGGGCTATAAAAGTTTTTCTTAAATTTAAAAAGGCCTACATGAGTCAGGTTAATTTCAGTTATACCACAGGAACAAACTCCAAATCTCAGTGGCTTGGTTTCATATCTCACTTACGCTCTGCTCCTACTTTGTCCTCGCTCTGGGACCGCTGCTGAGGGAGCACCCACCACCTGAAATGTAACCAGTCTCAAGGGCAAAGACGTAAGAGACTGGGGCAGAGCTCTTACTGACTCTTCAAGTTTCTGGCAGGTCTGTTCACATTTCATCGGCCTAAGAAAGTCACATGGCCAATCTTACCCTCGGTGGAGTGGGCATATGTATTCCTCCCTAGGAAAGGGAACTAGATGAGCAGTGATAACAGTCTACCACGGTGTCTCACAAGAAGCTCACCAGTGGAAGATTGGGACGTTTGTTGTCCACACAAAAGCCATCTGAGAAGTTGCTGAGAAGGAAGCTGAGGCTTGGAGAAGTTAAATCACTTGGCCAAGTTCACATAGCCAGTGGGTTGTAGAGCTGCATTTCTAAGCCTGACTGTTTATGGTCTTCACAGCAGGCTCCTTGTAATGGCCTTTCTCAAGCATCTCAAGGTGACCTGTGAGAAGACCTTCTGTTTACTTCCAATCCCCCAGCTATCACCAACCCCCCAGGAAAAAATTAATTCACATTATCAGCTTTCAAATTACTTCTTCTTGAAGGCAAAACTTGACATTTCCCCCCATAGCGTTTTGTCCTCTGAGGTCCTATAGCAAAATATTTTTCTAGGTTTTTGTTATTTCTGCCTTTACTACTGTCACTTCCTTTACTGGCCTGTTAGGCTTGGTCTGCTGTCTCTACTCACTGCAGTTGTAATGTTACCAGCAAGTGCGTCTTCCTTCTCCCATTCACCACATTATGCCACTATTGGAAATTCCCTAATGGGACCCATTACTCATTATACTAATTAATAAACCTATCAAGGAGCACGTAGGCTTAGCAATGTGGTAGGCACTATGGATTCCTAAAGAAAGTGTTTGCCAGTAAGGAGCCAGAGACATTGGTGAAGAGAAAAGAATAACTGTCATTCCCAAGACAGACACTTAACTGAGATGGCGGCACATTGTGCAGTGTGCCCAGTTTGACCATTATACACATGAATGTATACATACGAATTGGCCACTTGCCTCATTTTAAAATAAATTTGATATGGCTTACGAATGTGTAGTCATTATAGCAAGTTTAAGGCATTACACAAGCCTAATGAAGAAAGAACACAAGTGTTAGATTGGGTAAGCCTAGCACATAGAACGCACGCTACAAAACTACATTTAGTAGAGGTGCCCCAAATTTGACTCTCTATTTTTAGAAGCTGGAAGGAGAATTCAGTATGCGGATATTTTTGAGGAAGATTTAGTGAAAGGTCAAATGTTGTTACTTTAATCACTTACTATGAACACAAGCTTGACATCAACAACATGAGCAGTGAAACCAAAGGAAGTGTTTGTTGTCAGGTTCCATGCAGTGTGTGTAGGCCTCAACAAAGCATAAGTGCAAGGGTGGATTAAATCAATATGTCCTAAATAGAATTTTCTTTATGGGCAAAAAAAAACGGCAACTTATTGAGGAGTTAACTGTTTATTATGGGGATATCGGGGGTTTTTTTAAACAATGTTTATTTTGAAGATTACCTGTTACTATCCATGCAGTCATAGCTCCTACTTGATAATGGTGCCTCCTCCACTTTCCCTGTTCTAGTTGCTGATAAAAGTGAAGAGAAAGAGAAAGTCTGTCTGTGCTCTCTTTGCTTCCATTCATTCTCCTTCTGCCCTTCTCCTCTTGCAGTATTTCCAAGGAAGCCTGTGTCAGAGCCACCAGACCTACTGCCTGAATTACTCAGCTGCTGTCTTTTATCTTGAGAGTCTGAAACAGAGAGGGGACTTCAGAATTTATTTAAAAGTAAAGTACCAGGTTCTTTTCTTTTATATTTTTCCTGAGACTCTTTGGATATAACAGGTAGTAGGGATTATTAGACCCAAATTAAATGGGAAAGAAGGAAAATAAATGATCAACCATACATTTTAACTACAAACCTGCTTTCCTTATAAAGACATCATCCTCTGCATACTTAGGATTTTAAATGGTACACTTCTGGAAACACTGATCATCTAATGTCCCTCCTGAGATTTTGGCTGGATCTTTACAGTGCTTTATTTGTTCATTGGTTTGTTTTTGGAAGGAATTGGTGAGAAAACTAGAGTAGGAACTGAGGCTTTGTTTGTTACTAGAGGTTTGGCTCTTGCAGGATTTGGCCCCGACAAGGTCCTGTTGCACAAAAGCTGGGTGCACCATTTACCTTGTATTCTGTGTGAATGGTGCTTCCTGGAGGACGTCAGAGCACACAGTGTAAACACTGCCCCTGAAGTTGTCCAGCATGGTGGCTATGGGTCCCAAGGAATCTCTGCTAGGGACCTTCAGTGTCTGCTAATAAGCAAAACCAAAAAGAATTTTCCTTGACTTCCCTACTTCCTTTAACCCCTTTTTGACATGTCTTTAGTCTGAACCATACCTTTCAGCCTTTCAGTATTATGCCAGAGCCCTTTTCATGACCCCAAAAAATGGTCCAAGCCTTTCCAGAAAACCAGCTCTTCCCTGCAGCTGCAGGAAGCACCTGCCAGAGCATTACCTCAGAGCTGTGGGAGGAATGGCCACCACACACAGTTTCCAACAACTTTGCTGTGAATTGGTGCCTTTTTGCCATGGCCAGGATGTGCCAGGAAACCTGGGCGTGGCATGAATGATCTTGGAAAGATTGGCTCTATTTTTGTAGCTTCATCCTTTCAATGTTTTCTTTGCTACTCAAACCAAAACCTGAAAGCTCATTAGATTTCCAGGGTATGAATAATCTCGTTGCAGAAGTTTTCCCTGGAAGCTTATGGATGAGACCCTCGCCAAGCCCCCAAACTAGGGAGAATCCAGGTTCATTCCTCTCCCTTCCATGCTAGGGCAGAGAATAATTTAACAAGGCTCAGATATTGTTTTCAAGTAACTGGAAAATCCTGTAACAACTGTGACACAGAAGTTTATATTTATATATAAAATATATTCAGCATCCAATGATATTTAGGGAAAGGAATAAAGGATGCACTGTTGTAATGATGACATATGATACTTTTATAATGCATAATGTTTTGCCAAGTACTTTCTCAAACAACTCTTTTTTTTTAATAAATTTATTTTATTTATTTATTTTTGGCTGTGTTAGGTTTGCGTTGCTGCGTGCGGGCTTTCTCTAGTTGCAGCAAGCAGGGGCTACTCTTCATTGCAGTGTGCATGCTTCTCATTGTGGTGGCTTCTCTTATTGCAGAGCACGGCTCTACGTGCACGGGCTTCAGTAGTTGTGGCACGAGGGCTCAGTAGTTGTGGCTCACGGGCTCTAGAGAGCAGTCTCAGTAGTTGTGGCACACAGGCTTAGTTGCTCCGCGGCATGTGGAATCTTCCTGGATCAGGGCTCAAACCCACGTCCCCTGCGTTGGCAGGCAGATTCTTAACCACCACTCTCCAGGGAAGTCCCAATACCATACTGTTTAATGATTATAGCTTTGTAGTATAGTCTGAAGTCAGGGAGTCTGGTTCCTCCAGCTCCATTTTCCTTTCTCAAGATTGCTTTGGCTATTTGGGGTCTTTTGTGTTTCCATACAAATTAATTTTTTTTCTAGTTCTGTGAAAAATACCATTGGTAATTTGATAGGGATTGCATTGAATCTGTAGATTTCCTTGGGTAGTACAGTCATTTTGACAATATTCTTCCAGTCCAAGAACACAGTATATCTCTCCATGTGTTTGTATCATCTTTAATTTCTTTCATCAGTGTCTTATAGTTTTCTGCATACAGATCTTCTATCTCCCTAGGTAGGTTTATTCCTAGGTATTTTATTCTTTTTGTTGCAATGGGAAATGGGAGTGTTTCCTTAATTTCTCTTTCAGATTTTTCATCATTAGTGTATAGGAATGCAAGAGATATCTGTGCATTAATTTTGTATCCTGCAACTTTACCAAATTCATTGATGAGCTCTGGTATTTTTCTGGTAGCATCTTTAGGATTTTCTATGTATAGTATTCTGTCATCTGCAAACAGTGACAGTTTTACTTCTTTTCCAATTTGTATTCCTTTTATTTCTTTTTCTTCTCTGATTGCCGTGGCTAGGATTTCCAAAACTGTGTTGAATAATAGAGGTAAGAGTGGACATCCTTGTCTTGTTCCTGATCTTAGAGGAAATGCTTTCAGTTTTTCACCATTGAGAATGATGTTTGCTGTGGGTTTGTCATATATGGACTTTATTATGTTGAGGTAGGTTCCCTCTGTGCCCACTTTCTAGAGAGTTTTTATCATAAATGGATGTTGAATTTTATCGAAAGCTTTTTCTGCAACTATTGAGATGATCATAAAGTTTTTATTTAACAATTTGTTAATGTGGTGTGTCACACTGATTGATTTGCAGATGTTAAAAAATCCTTGCAGCCCTGGGATAAATCCCATTTGACCATGACATATGATTCTTTTAATGTATTGTTAGACTTGATTTCCTAGTATTTTGTTGAGGATTTTCATGTCTATGTTCATTAGTGATATTGGCCTGTAATTTTCTTTTTTTGTGATATCTTTGTCTGGTTTTGGTGTCAGAGTGATGGTGCCTTCATAGAATGAGTTTGGGAGTGTTCCTTCCTCTGCAGTTTTTTGGAATAGTTTCAGAAGGATAGGTGTTAACTCTTCTCTAAATGTCTGGTGAGCCATCCCATTTTTAATTTTCTAGTTTCTAGTTGTGCCCTTTTTTCCACTTAGAGAAGTTCCTTTAGCATTTGTTGTAAAACTGGTTTCGTGACAGTGAATTCTTTCTGCTTTTGCTTCTGTGTAAAGGTTTTGATTTCTCTGTCAGATCTGAACGAGAGCCTTGCTGGGTAGAGTATTCTTGGTTGTAGGTTTTTCCCTTTCATCACTTTGAATATATCATGCCACTCCCTTCTGGCCTTCAGAACTTCTGCTGAAAAATCAGCTGATAGTCTTATGGGGATTCCCTTGTATTTATTTAATATTTTCTCTTTGTCTTTAATTTTTGTCAATTTGATTACTATGTTTCTTGGCGTGTTCCTCCTTGGGTTTATCCTGTAAGGGACTCTGCACTTACTGGACTTGGGTGACTGTTTCCTTTCCAGTGTTAGGGAGGTTTTCAGCTATTATCTCTTCAAATATTTTCTCAGGTCCTTTCTCTCTCTCTCCTCCTCTGGGACCCCTATAATGCAGACGTTGGTGTGTTTGACGTTGTCCCAGAAGTCTCTTAAATTGTCCTCATTTCTTTTCATTCTTTTTTATTCCGTTCTGTGGCAGTGATTCCCACCACTCTGTCTTCCAGCTCATTGATTCATTCTTCTGCATCACTTATTCTGCTATTGATTCCTTCCTAGTGTGTTTTTTCATTTCAGTTATTGTATTCTTCAACTCTGTTTGGTTATTTTTTATATTTTCTAACTCTTTGCTAAAAACTTGTAACTTCTCACTTTATATATCCATTCTTTTCCCGAGTTCTTGTATCATCTTTAGGGTCATTACACTGAGCTCTTTTCTCAGGTAGATTGGCTATCTCCACTTTGCTTAGTTGTTCTTCTGGAGTTTTATCTTCTTCCTTTGTCTGGAACATATTCCTATGCCAACTCATTGTGTTTAAATTTCTGTTTTTATTTTTATGTATGTAGTAGCTTAGTTACATTTCTCAGTCTTGGATAAGTGATCCCCTGAAGGGGAAGTCCTATACATGCCAACAGTATACTCCCCTCTCATCAGTCAAGGGCCAGGGACCAACTGGTCCCAGGTTAGGTTCTGACCTATGTTTGTGGACTTAGTTCTTCAGGCTGCAGGATCGTAGTTTCCTTGCTTCTGGTGTCTGACCCCTGACACTGCTCTAGCCATTATGCAGGCTTCCTAGTGGGAGGGGCTGGTGGTTGGAGCTGGGTCTTTGCCCTCTGGTGGGCAGGGCTGTGTGAGGGGGTGTGGCTAGAGGTGACTGGGCTCGGGATGACTTTAGGCAGCCTGTCTACTGATGGCTGGGGCTGTGTTCCCACCTTTGTTGTTTGGCCTGAGGTGTCCCAGCACTGGAGCTAATAGCCTGTTGAATGGGGCCAGGTCTCAGTGCCAAGGACCCAAAATGTCTGCCTCCAACAAGAGTTCACATAGGTCCCCGCTGTGTCCACCACTAGCTTTTATGACTCCAGAGAGATCCACAGCCACCCCTGCCTCCCTAGGAGACCCTTCCATACCAGCAGGTAGGTCTAGCCCAGGCTCCTATGTAAGTCACTGCTTTGCCCTGGGACCTGGTGCACATGGGACCTTGTCTGCACCCTCCAAGAGTGGAATCTCTGTTTCCCCCAGTCCTGTGGAGCTTCTGCAATCAAGCCCTACTAGCCTTCAAAGCCGTATGTTCTGTTGATGTAGGGCTCAGAGCTCTCACTCCTGTGGGAGAACTTCTCTGATATAATTATTCTCCAGTTTGTGGGTTGCCCACCCGGGCAGTATGGGATTTGATTATATCATGAGTGCACCCCTCCTACTGTCTCATGTTTTCTTTTTTATGTCTTTGGATGTAGAATCTTGTTTTGGTAGGTTCCAGTCCTTTTTATCAATGGTTGTTCAGCAGTTAGTTGTGATTTTAGTGTGCTCGTAAGAGCAGGTGAGCTCAGTGTCCTTCTGCTCTGCCATCTTGTCTCCCTCTACTCCTTGTTCAGGTTTATTCCTAAGTATTTTATTTTTTTGATGTGATATTAAAAAGGACTTTTTAACTTTCCCTTTCTGATATTTCATTGTCAGTGTAAAGAAATGCAACAGATTTCTGTGTGTTAGTCTTGTATCCTGCTACCTTGCTGAATTTATCAGTTCTAGTAGTTTTTGTATGGAGTCTTTAGGGTTTTCTATATATAGTATCATATCATCTGCCTATAATGACAGTTTTACCTCTTCCCTTCCAATTCAGATACCTTTTATTTCTTTTTCTTGTCTGGTTGCTGTGACTAGGACTTCCAGTACTATGTTAAATATAAGTGGTAAGAGTAGACATCCTTTTCTTGTTCCAGATTTTAGTGGGAAGGTTTTCAGCTTTTCACTGTTCAGTATTATGTTGGCTGTGGGTTTGTCATAAATAGCTTTTATTATGTTGAGTTATGTACTTACTTTGGTAAGAGTTCTTATCATGAATACATGTTGATTTTATCAGATGCTTTTTCTGCATCTGTTGAGATGATCATGTGGTTTTTGTCTTTTGTTGATGTGGTATATCACATTGATTGATTTGCATATGTTGAACCATCCTTGTAACCCTGAGATGAATCCAGCTTGATCATGGTGTATGATATTTTTTATGTGTTGTTGGATTTGGTTTGCTAATATTTTGTTGAGAATTTTTGTATCTGTATTGATCAAGATATTGGCCTGTAATTTTCTTTTTTGATAGTGTCTTTTTCTGGTTTTGTTATCAGAGTGAGGGTGGCTTCATAGAATGAATTTGGGAGTGTTCCCTCCTCTTCAGTCTTTTAGAAGAGTTTGAAAAGGATTGGTATAATTTCTTCTTTGTAGGTTTGGTAGAATTCCCCAGTGAACCCATTTGATCCTAGACTTTTGTTTGCAAGGAGTTTTTTTAATTACAGATTCTATTGCACTTCTAGTGATCAGTCTATTCAGTTTATTTATTTATTCTTGATTCTGTTTTGGTGGGCTGCATGTTTCTAAAAATTTGTCCATTTCTTCTAGGTTGTGCAATTTGTTGGCATATATTTGTTCATAGTATTCTCTTTTTTACTTATTCTCTCTCTCTCTTTTTTTTTTTTTGTATTTCTGCAGTGTCAGTTTTTCCGCTTTCATTTCTTATTTTGTTTATTTGGGTCCTCTCTTTTCTTCTCTTTTTTCCCCCCCCTGCATGGTTTTGTGGTCTCACTCACTGATGCCTTCTGTTTGCAGTGCCCTGTCAAAGCCTTGGTAGTACAGAGATAGACAAGGATAGTGAAATGTTTAAAAGCGCAAGTTGTGAAGTGAGAACATCAGACACTCAAAATCAGACAGAATCACTGACCCACCACTTATGGGCTGTGTGACTTTGGGCAAATTACCCAATCTCTCTGAGTCCAATTTAATGGATTATCCTACTTTTCCTCACTGATTTTTTTTTTTTTTTTTTTTTGGCTGCATTGGGTCTTTGTTGCTACATGCGGGCTTTCTCTAGTTGTGGGAAGCAGGGGCTACTCTTCATTGCAGTGTGTGGGCTTCTCATTCGGTGGCTTCTCTTGTTGCAGAGCATGGGCTCTAGGCATGCAGGCTCAGTAGTTGTGGCGCGCAGGCTCAGTAGTTGTAGCTCGGGCTCCAGAGCACAGGCTCAGTAGTTGTGGTGCACGGGCTTAGTTGCTCTGTGGCATGTGGGATCTTCCCAGACCAGGGCTCAAACCTGTGTCCCCTGCATTGGCAGGCAGATTCTTAACCACTGTAGCACCAGGGAAGTCCCGTCTCTTTTCTTCTTGATGAGCCTGGTCAGAGGTTTGTCGATTTTGTTTACCATTTCAAAAAAATCAGCTCTTGATTTTATTGATTTGTTTCTATTGTTTTTTTGATTTCTATTTTATTTACTTCCTCTCTGATCTTTATTATATCCTTCCTTCTGCTGACTTTAGCCTTTGTTTGTTCTTCTTTTTCTAATTCTTTTAGGTGGTAAGTTAGGTCATTTGAGATTTTTTTTATTTTTTGAAGAAGGCCTGTATCACTATGAACTTCCCTCATGGGACTGCTTTTGCTGCATCCCAGAGATTTTGTATGGTTGTGTTTTCATTGTCATTTGTCTCGAGATATTTTTTAATTATCTCTTTGATTTCATTGTTGATCCATTGATTTTTTAGAAGCCTGTTGTTTAGTCTCCATGTAATCATTTTTTTCTCGTTTCTCTTTCTGTGGTTGATTTCTGGTTTCATGCTGTTGTGGTCAGAAAAGATGCTTGAAATAATTTCTGTCCTCTTACATATGGTCAGGCTTGCTTTGTGTCCTAGCATGTTTCCTATTACTTGTTTTCTGTATTTAGGAGCTCCTATATTGGGTGCATATATGCTAACAAGTGTAATATCCTCTTTTTGTATTGATTCTTTTATCATTTTATAGTGTCCTTCTTTATCTTTCTTTATGGCCTTTGTTTTAAAGTCTATTTTGTCTCATACAAGTACTGCTACTCCCACTTTCTTGTCATTTCCATTTTCATAAAACACCTTTTTCCATCTCCTCACTTTCAATCTGTGTATCCTTCACCCTAAAGTAGGTCTCTTGCAGGCAGCATATTGTAGGCTCTTGTTTTTTTTTTTTTTTTTTAATTTTATTTATTTATTTATGGCTGTGTTGGGTCTTCGTTTCTGTGCGAGGGCTTTCTCTAGTTGTGGCAAGCGGGGGCCACTCTTCATCGCGGTGCGCGGGCCTCTCACTATCGCTGCCTCTCTTGTTCTCTGCGGAGCACAGGCTCCAGACGCGCAGGCTCAGTAATTGTGGCTCACGGGCCCAGTTGCTCCGTGGCATGTGGGATCTTCCCAGACCAGGGCACGAACCCGTGTCCCCTGCATCGGCAGGCGGACTCTCAACCACTGCACCACCAGGGAAGCCCTAGGCTCTTGTTTTATTATCTAATCTGCCACTCTTTTTTATTATCTGCCACTCTATGTGTTTAGATTGGAACATTTTGTCCATTGACACTTAAGGTAATTGTTGATAGATATGTATTGATTGCCATTTTAAACCTTATTTTTCAGTTGATTTTGTATTTCCTCTTTGTTCCTTTATTTTTGTTTTTGTTTTTCCTCTTGTGGTTTGATTTTTGTGTTATGTTTGAGTTCTTTTGTTTTTGGTTTTTCTGAATCTGTTGTATGTTTTTGATTTTTTGTTGCTCTGTTTTACAAGTATGTTAACCCATTACTATATCTACTTGTATTAGATTCATAGTCATACAGGATCAACCATATTCTGAAAAAAGTCTTCTGAAAAAAGTCTACATTTTCTTACCCCTCCCCCCACATTTTATGATTTTGATGTCCTCTTTTATATCTTCATGTTTATCACTGCTCTTTATTGTAGTTATCATCGCTTTCACACACACACAAAATGATTGTAATCTATATACTGGCTTATTTAAGTGATTTATTTTACAATTGTGATTTTCTCATTCCTATAGATCCTTCTTTTCTATTTAGAGAAGACCTTTCAATATTTCTTTTAGGATAGTTTAGTATTGCTGTGTTCTTTTAGTTTTTGTTTCTTTTTGTTTTGTTAGTTTTGTTTGAGAAATTCTTTATATTTCCTTCTATTCTAAATGATAATCTTGCTGGGTAGAATATCCTAGGTTGCAGGTTTTCCCCTTTCTGGACATGGAACATATCTTTGCACTCCCCTCTGGCCTACAACATTTTCTGTAGAGAAACCAGCTGAATGCCTTATGTGGGTTCCCTTTTAACTAACTCTGTTTTTCTCTTCAGAATCCTCTCTTTAACTTTTGCTATTTTAATTTTAATACATCTTCATATAAGTCTGTTTGTGTTTATCTTGTTTGGGACTTTCCTGTACTTGGATATCTGTTTCCTTCTTTAGTTTGGGAATTTTCCAGCCACAATTTCTTCAAATACATTTTTTTTTTTTTTTTTTTTTTTTTTTCCATTTGGTAAGTATCATGGGCCACAATTTTAAAATCTGATTCTTTCTCAGTCTACCTTTTGCAGTTTCCAACTCTCCCATTTATCTCTAGGGACGTGCTGGCTGTGTTTACGTTATGCCAGAGAGCTGAAGCAAAAGTGGAATTCCGATTCATCACCCAGATGTTCCCAAACTCCACAGAGCCATATTTGGAATTGTATATATAAAATATCCCTATAATTTATTAAGTTTTCTTCCCCACCTGGGTGTTTTGGCATCAAGTCACTTTCTGTCTGGCAACTCCTGGCAAGTTCATATTAAGGCCTGGAAGAGGGGTTCCGTGCTAATCAGTCTGGGATCCTCCCGGACCGGGGCACGAACCCGTATCCCCTGCATCGGCAGGCGGACTCTCAACCACTGCGCCACCAGGGAGGCCCCTTCAAATACATTTTTGATTCCCTTTTCTCTTCTCCTTCTGGGATCCCTATTATGTGTAGATTGGCTAGCTTTATATTATCCCATAAGTCTCATATATAGCTTTCATCTTTTACATTTGTCCTTCTGTCTGCTGTTCGGAATTGCATGATTTCCATTATTCTAATTTCTGGATCACTTATTTGTTCCTCTGCATTGTTCAGTTTGCTGTTTATTGCCTTTAGCTTGGCTTTTGTCTCTGCAAATGAGTTTTCTAATTTTAATTGGCTCCTCTTTATAGTTTCTAGTTCCTTGTGACAGTAGTCTGCATTCTTCTCAATAGCCTTTCTTCTACAGTTTTCTTTTTATTACCTCCTTTTTGAACTTGGGATCTAGGATTATAGACTGGTCTGTTTCATTGTTTGTTGGTCTTTCAGGGGATATCTCATATTCTATAAATTGGGAGTGATTTCTCTGCTTTTTTTTTATTTAATTTAATTTTTTTATACAGCAGGTTCTTATTAGTAATACATTTTATACATATTGGTGTACATATATCAATCCCAGTCGCCCAATTCAGCACACCACCACCACCACCCACACATTCCCCCCTTGGTGTCCATACATTTGTTCTGTACATCTTTGTCTCAGTCTCTGCCCCACAGCCCGGTACATCAGTACCATTTTCCTAGCTTCTACATATATCCGTTAATATACATTATTTGTTTTTCTCTTTCTGACGTACTTCACTCTGTATGACAGTCTCTAAATCCATCCACGTCTCTACAAATCACTCAATTCCAATCCTTTTTATGACTTGAGTAATAATCCATTGTATATATGTACCACATCTTCCTTATCCATTCGTCTGTCGATGGGCATTTAGGTTGCTTCCATATCCTGGCGATTATAAATAGTGCTGAAATGAAGATTGGGGTGCATGTGTCTTTTTGAATTATGGTTCTCTCTGGGTATATGCCCACTAGTGGGATTGCTATGTCATATGGTAATTCTATTTTTCGATTTTAAGGAAACTCCATACTGTTCTCCATAGTGGCTGTATCAATTTACATTCCCACCAGCAGTACAAGAAGGTTCCCTTTTCTCCACACCCTCTCCAGCATCTGTTGTTTGTAGACTTTCTGATGATGCCCATTCTAACTGGTGTGAGGTGATACCACACAGTAGTTTTGATTTACATTTCTCTAATAATTAGTGATGTTGAGCAGCTTTTCATGTGCTTCTTGGCCATCTGTATGTCTTCTTTGGAGAAATGTCTATTTAGGTCTTCTGTCCATTTTTGGATTGGATTGTTTGTTTTTTTTAATACTGAGCTGCATGAGCTGTTTATATATTTTGGAGATTAATCCTTTGTCCATTGATTCGTTTGCAAATATTTTCTCCCATTCTGAGGGTTGTCTTTTCGTCTTGTTTGTAGTTTCCTTTGCTTTGCAAAAGCTTTTACGTTTCATTAGGTCCCATTTGTTTATTTTTTGGTTTTATTTCCATTACTCTAGGAGGTGTATCAAAAAAGATCTTGCTGTGATTTATGTCAAAGAGTGTTCTTCCCATGTTTTCCTCTAAGAGTTTTATAGTGTCCGGTCTTACATTTAGGTCTCTAATCCATTTTGACCTTATTTTGGGTATGGTTTTAGGGAGTGTTCTAATTTCATTCTTTTACATGTAGCTCTCCAGGTTTCCTAGCACCACTTATTGAAGAGGCTGTCTTTTCTCCATTGTATATTCTTGCTTCTTTATCAAAAGTAAGGTGACCATAGGTGCATGGGTTTATCTCTGGGCCTTCTCTTCTGTCCATTGACCTATATTTCTGTTTTTGTGCCAGTACCATATTGTCTTGATTACTGTAGCTTTGTAGTATAGTATGAAGTCAGAGAGTCTGATTCCTCCAGATCCATTTTTTTTTTTAACATCTTTATTGGAGTATAATTGCTTTACAATGGTATGTTAGTTTCAGCTTCACAACAAAATGAATCAGTTATATATATACACATATGTTCCCATATCTCTTCCCGCTTGCGTCTCCCTCCCTCCCACCCTCCCTACCCCACCCCTCCAGGCGGTCACAAAGCACCGAGCTGATCTCCCTGTGCTATGTGGCTGCTTCCCACTAGCTAACTACCTTACGTTTGGGAATGTATATATGTCCATGCCTCTCTCTCGCTTTGTCACAGTTTACCCTTCCCCCTCCCCATATCCTCAAGTCCATTCTCTAGTAAGTCTGTGTCTTTATTCCTGTTTCACCCCTAGGTTCTTCCTGACATTTTTTACCTTAAATTCCATACATATGTGTTAGCATACGATATTTGTCTCTCTCCTTCTGACTTACTTCACTCTGTATGACAGACTCTAGGTCTATCCACCTCATTACAAATAGTTCAATTTCATTTTTTTTATGGCTGAGTAATATTCCATTGTATATATGTGTCACATCTTCTTTATCTATTCATCCGATGATGGACACTTAGGTTGTTTCCATCTCCCGGCTATTGTAAATAGAGCTGCAGTGAACATTTTGGTACATGATTCTTTTTGAATTATGGTTTTCTCAGGGTATATGCCTAGTAGTGGGATTGCTGGGTCATATGGTAGTTCTATTTGTAGTTTTTTAAGGGACCTCCATACTGTTCTCCACAGTGGCTGTATCAATTTACATTCCCACCAACAGTGTAAGAGGGCTCCCTTTTCTCCACACCCTCTCCAGCATTTATTGTTTCTAGATTTTTTGATGATGGCCATTCTGACTGGTGTGAGATGATATCTCATTGTAGTTTTGATTTGCATTTCTCTAATGATTAGTGATGTTGAGCATTCTTTCATGTGTTTGTTGGCAGTCTGTATATCTTCTTTGGAGAAATGTCTACTTAGGTCTTCTGCCCATTTTTGGATTGGGTTGTTTGTTTTTTTGTTATTGAGCTGCATGAGCTGCTTGTAAATTTTGGAGATTAATCCTTTGTCAGTTGCTTCATTTGCAAATATTTTCTCCCATTCTGAGGGTTGTCTTTTGGTCTTGTTTATGGTTTCCTTTGCTGTGCAAAAGCTTTTAAGTTTCATTAGGTCCCATTTGTTTATTTTTGTTTTTATTTCCATTTCTCTAGGAGGTAGGTCAAAAAGGACCTTGCTGTGATTTATGTCATAGAGTGTCCTGCCTATGTTTTCCTCTAAGAGTTTGATAGTTTCTGGCCTTACATTTAGGTCTTTAATCCATTTTGAGCTTATTTTTGTGTATGGTGTTAGGGAGTGATCTAATCTCATACTTTTACATGTAGCTGTCCAGTTTTCCCAGCACCACTTATTGAAGAGGCTGTCCTTTCTCCACTGTACATTCCTGCCTCCTTTATCAAAGATAAGGTGACCATATGTGCATGGGTTTATCTCTGGGCTTTCTATCCTGTTCCATTGATCTATATTTCTGTTTTTGTGCCAGTACCATACTGTCTTGATTACTGTAGCTTTGTAATATAGACTGAAGTCAGGGAGCCTGATTCCTCCAGCTCCGTTTTTCGTTCTCAAGAATGATTTGGCTATTCAGGGTCTTTTGTGTTTCCATACAAATTGTGAAATTTTTTGTTCAAGTTCTGTGAAAAATCCCAATGGTAGTTTGATAGGGATGGCATTGAATCTGTAGATTGCTTCGGGTAGTAGAGTCATTTTCACAATGTTGATTCTTCCAATCCAAGAACATGGTATATCTCTCCCTCTACTTGTATCATTTTTAATTTCTTTTCATCAGTGTCTTATAATTTTCTGCATACAGGTCTTTTGTCTCCTTAGGTAGGTTTATTCCTAGATATTTTATTCTTTTTGTTGCAATGGTAAACGGGAGTGTTTTCTTGTTTTCACTTTCAGATTTTTCATCTCTGGAATGCCAGAGATTTCTGTGCATTAATTTTGTATCCTGCAACTTTACCTAATTCATTGATTAGCTCTAGTAGTTTTCTGGTAGCATCTTTAGGACTCTGTATATATAGTATCATGTCATCTGCAAATAGTGACAGCTTTACTTCTTTTCTGATTTGGATTCCTTTTATTTCCTTTTCTTCTCTGAAGAAAACTTCCAAAACTATGTTGAATAAGAGTGGTGAGAGTGGGCAACCTTGTCTTGTTCCTGATCTTAATGAAATGCTTTCAGTTTTTCACCATTGAGGACAATGTTGGCTGTGGATTTGTCATATGTGGCCTTTATTATGTTGAGTAAAGTTCCCTCTATGCCTACTTTCTGCAGGGCTTTTATTCATAAATGGGTGTTGAATTTTGTCAAAATCTTTCTCTGCATCTATTGAGATGATTTTATGGTTTTACTCCTTCAATTTTTTAATATGGTGTATCACGTTGATGGATTTGAGTATATTGAAGAATCTCTGCATTCCTGGAATAAACCCCACTTGATCATGGTGTATGATCCTTTTAATGTGCTGTTGGATTCTGTTTGCTAGTATTTTGTTGAGGATTTTTGCATCTATGTTCATCAGTGATATTGGCCTGTCGTTTTCTTTCTTTGTGACATCCTTGTCTGGTTTTGGAATCAGGGTGATGGTGGTCTTGTAGAATGAGTTCAGGAGTGTTCCTCCCTCTGCTATATTTTGGAAGAGTTTGAGAAGGATAGGTGTTAGCTCTTCTCTAAATGTTTGATAGAATTCGCCTGTGAAGCCATCTGGTCCTGGGCTTTTGTTTGTTGGAAGATTTTTAATCACAGTTTCAATTTCAGTGTTTGTGATTGGTCTGTTCATATTTTCTATTTCTTCCTGATTCAGTCTTGGCAGTTTGTGCATTTCTAAGAATTTGTCCATTTCTTCCAGATTGTCCATTTTATTGGCATAGAGTTGCTTGTAGTAATCCCTCATGATTTTTTGTATTTCTGCAGTGTCAGTTGTTACTTCTCCTTTTTCATTTCTGATTCTATTGATTTGAGTCTTCTCCCTTATTTTCTTGATGAGTCTGGCTAATGGTTTATCTATTTTGTTTATCTTCTCAAAGAACCAGCTTTTAGTTTTATTGATCTTTGCTATTGTTTCCTTCATTTCTTTTTCATTTATTTCTGATCTGATTTTTATGATTTCTTTCCTTCTGCTAACTCTGGGGTTTTTTTGTTCTTCTTTCTCTAATTGCTTGAGGTGCAAGGTTAGGTTGTTTATTCGAGATGTTTCCTGCTTCTTAAGGTGGGCTTGTATTGCTATAAACTTCCCTCTTAGAACTGCTTTTGCTGCATCCCATAGGTTTTGGGTCGTTGTATCTCCATTGTCATTTGTTTCTAGGTATTTTTTAATTTCCTCTTTGATTTCTTCAGTGATCACTTCGTTATTAAGTAGTGTATTGTTTAGCCTCCATGTGTTTGTATTTTTTACAGCTCTTTTCCTATAATTGATATCTAGTCTCATGGCGTTGTGGTCGGAAAAGATACTTGATACAATTTCAATTTTCTTAAATTTACCAAGGCTTGATTTGTGACCCAAGATATGATCTATCCTGGAGAATGTTCCATGAGCACTTGAGAAAAATGTGTATTCTGTTGTTTTTGGATGGAGTGTCCTATAAATATCAATTAAGTCCATCTTGTTTAATGTATCATTTAAAGCTTGTGTTTCCTTATTTATTTTCATTTTGGATGATCTGTCCATTGGTGAAAGTGGGGTGTTGAAGTCCCCTACTATGAATGTGTTACTGTCGATTTCCCCTTTTATGGCTGCTAGTTTTTGCCTGTATTGTTGTGGTGCTCCTATGTTGGGTGCATAAATATTTACAATTGTTATATCTTCTTCTTGGATCGATCCCTTGAACATTATGTAGTGTCCTTCCTTGTCTCTTCTAATAGTGTTTATTTTAAAGTCTATTTTGTCTCATATGAGAATTGCTACTCCAGCTTTCTTTTGGTTTCCATTTGCATGGAATATCTTTTTCCATCCCCTTACTTTCAGTCTGTATGTGTCTCTAGGTCTGAAGTGGGTCTCTTGTAGACAGCATATATATGGGTCTTGTTTTTGTATCCATTCAGCCAATCTGTGTCTTTTGGTGGGAGCATTTAGTCCATTTATATTTAAAGGTAGTTATCTATATGGATGTTCCTCTTACCATTTTCTTAATTGTTTTGGGTTTTTTATTGTAGGTCTTTTCCTTCTCTTGTGTTTCCTGCCTAGCTAAGTTCCTTTAGCATTTGTTTTAGACATGGTTTGGTGGTGCTGAATTCTCTTAACTTTTGCTTGTCTGTAAAGGTTTTAATTTCTCTGTCAAATCTGAATGAGATCCTTGCTGGGTAGAGTAATCTTGGTTGTAGGTTTTTCCCCTTCATCACTTTATATATGTCCTTCCCCTCCCTTCTGGCTTGCAGAGTTTCTGCTGAAACATAAGCTGTTAACCTCATGGGGATTCCCTTGCATGTTACTTGTTGTTTTTTCCTTGCTGCTTGTAATATTTTTCTTTGTATTTAATTTTAGAAAGTTTGATTAATGTGTGTCTTGGCATGTTTCTCCTTAGATTTATCCTGTATGGGACTCTCTGTGCTTCCTGGACTTGATTAACTATTTCCTTCCCATATTAGGGAAGTTTTCTACTATAATCTCTTCAAGTATTTTCTCAGTTCCTTTCTTTTCCTCTTCTTCTTCTGGTACCCCTGTACTTCGAATGTTGGTGCATTTATTGTTGTCACAGAGGTCTCTGAGACTGTCCTCAATTCTTTTCATTTTTTTTTCTTTATTCTGCTCTTCAGTAGATATTTCCACTATTTTATCTTCCAGGTCACTTGTCTGTTCTTCTGCCTCAGTTATTCTGCTATTGATCCCTTCTAGATCATTTTTAATTTCATTTATTGTGTTGTTCATCACTGTTTGTGTGCTCTTTAATTCTTCTAGGTCCTTGTTAAACGTTTCTTGTATTTTTTCCATTCTATTTCCAAGATTTTGGATCATCTTTACTATCATTATTCTGAATTCTTTTTCAGGTAGACTGAGTATTTTCTCTTCATTTGTTAGGTCTGGTGCATTTTTACCTTGCTGCTTCCTCTGCTTTGTGTTTCTCTGTCTTCTCATTTTGCTTAACTTACTGTGTTTGAGGTCTCCTTTTCTCAGGCTGCAGGTTCGTAGTTCCCCTTATTTTTAGTGTCTGCCCCCAGTGTCTAAGGTTGGTTCAGTGGGTTGTGTTGGCTTCCTGGTGGAGTGGACTAGTGCCTGTGTTTTGATGGATGAGGCTGGATCTTGTCTTTCTGGTGGGCAGGTCCATGTCTGGTGGTGTGTTTTGGGGTGTGTTTGGCCTTATTATGATTTTAGGCAGCCTCTCTGCTAATGGGTAGGGTTGTGTTCCTGTCTAGCTAGTTGTTTGGTATAGGGTGTCCAGCACTGTAGCTTGCTGGTCATTGAGCGGAGCCGGGTCTTGAGATGGAAATCTCTGGGAGATTTTTGCCGTTTGATACTACATGAAGCTGGGAGGTCTCTTGTGGACCAGTGTCCTGAACTTGGTTCTCCCACCTCAGATGCACAGCCCTGACACCTGGCTGGAGCACCAAGAGTCTGTCCTCCACATGGCTCAGAATAAAAGGTAGAAAACAAAAAAAAAGAAAGAAAGAAGAAGATAAAATAAAAAAAAATAAAAGTTATTAAAGTAAATAATAATTATTAAAAAAATTTTTTTCAGTAATAAAAAAAAGAGAGCAACCAAACCAAAAAACAAGTCCACCAATGATAACAAGTGCTAAAAACTACACTAAGAGAAAACAAAAGCAGAAAATAACAAGAAAACGTACAGACACAACCCTAGGACAAATGGTTAAAGTAAAGCTATACAGACAAAAATCACACACAGAAACATACACATACACACTCACAACAAGGGAAAAAATATATGTATATCATTGCTACCTCCTCAATTTGGGATAATTCATTGTCTATTCAGGTATTCCACAGATGCAGGGTACATCAAGTTGATTATGGAGATTTAATCTGCTCCTCCTGAGGTTGCTGGGAGAGATTTCCCTTTCTCTTCTTTGTTCGCACAGCTCCTGGGGTTCACCTTTGGATTTGGCCCCGCCTCTGTGTGTAGGTCGCCTGAGGGTGTCTTTTCTTCTCTCAAACAGGACGGGGTTAAGGGAGCAGCTGATTTGGGGGCTCTAGCTCACTCAGGCCGAGGTGGGGAGGGAGGGGTACAGTGTGTGGGGCGAGCCTGCGGTGGCAGAGGCCAACATAACATTGCACCAGTGTGAGGCGTGCCATGTGTTCTCCCGGGGAAGTTGTCCCTGGATCATGGGACCCTGGCAGTGGCGGGCTGCACAGACTCCTGGGAGGGGAAGTGTGGCTTCTGACCTGTGCTTGCACACAGTCTTCTTGGTGGCTGCAGCAGTAGCCTTAGTGTTTCCTGCCTGTCTCTGGTGTCTGTTAGCCACGGCTTGAGCCCACCTCTGGAGCTCGATTAGGTGGTGCTCTGAATCCCCTCTCCTTGCGCACCCAGAAACAATCGTCTCTTGCCTCTTAGGCAGGTCCAGACTTTTTCCCGGATTCCCTCCTGTCTACCTGTGGCACACTAGCCCCCTTCAGGCTGTGTTCACGCAGCCAGTCCCAGTCCTGTCCCTGGGATCTCACCTCCGAAGCCCGAGCCTCAGCTCCCAGCCCCCACCCGTTCTGGTGGGTGAGCAGACAAGCCTCTCGGGCTGGTGAGTTGCTGGTCGGCACCGATCCTCTGTGCGGGAATCTCTCTGCTTTGCCCTCCGCACCCCTGTTGCTGCGCTCTCCTCCATGGCTCCAAAGCTTCCCCCCTCTGCTACCTGCAGTCTCTGCCCACAAAGGGACTTCCTAGTGTGTGGAAACCTTTCCCCCTTCACAGCTCCCTCCCACTGGTGCAGGTCCCGTCCCTATTCTTTTGTCTCTGTGTTTTATTTTTCTTTTGCCCTACCCAGGTACTTGGGAAGTTTGTTGCTTTTTGGGAGGTCTGCAGTCTTCTGCCAGCGTTCAGTAGGTGTTCTGTAGGAGCTGTTCCACATGTAGATGTATTTCTGATGTACTTGTGGGGAGGAAGGTGATGTCCACGTCTTACTCTTCTGCCATCTTGAAGCTCCTCTCTCTCTCATTTCTAATTTTATTGATTTGAGTCCTCTCCGTCTTCTTATTTTTTATTTTTATTTTTTGGCGGTATGCGGGCTCTTCACTTTTCTGGCCTCTCCCGTTGCGGAGCACAGGCTCCGGACGCACAGGCTCAGTGGCCATGGCTCACGGGCCCAGCCGCTCCGCTGCATGTGGGATCTTCCCAGACCGGGGCACGAACTTGCGTCCCCTGCATCAGCAGGCGGACTCTCAACCACTGCGCCACCAGGGAAGCCCTCCCTCTTTTTTTTGATGAGTCTGTCTAATGGTTTATCTATTTTGTTTATCTTCTCAAAGAACCAGCTTTTAGTTTTATTGATCTTTGCTACTGTCTTCTTTGTTTCTATTTCATTTATTTCTGTTCTGATCTTTATGATTTCTTTCCTTCTGCTGACTTTGGGTTTTGTTTGTTATTCTTTCTCTAGTTCCTTTAGGTGTAAGGTTAGGTTGTTTTTTTGAGATGTTTGTTGTTTCTTGAGATAGGATTGTATTGCTATAAACTTCCCTCTTAGAACTGCTTTTGCTGCATCCCATAGGTTTTGGATCATCGTGTTTTCATTGTCATTTGTCTCTAGGTATTTTTTGATTTCCTCTTTGATTTCTTCAGTGATCTCTTGGTTATTTAGTAATGTATCTTTTAGCTTCCATGTGTTTGTGTTTTTTACATTTTTTTTCCCTGTAACTGATTTCCAATCTCACAGTGTTGTGGTCATAAAAGATGCTTGATATCATTTCAGTATTCTTAAATTTCCTGAGGCTTGATTTGTGACGCAAGATGTGATCTATCGTGGAGAATGTTCTGTGTGCCCTTGAGAAGAAAGTGTAATATGCTGTTTTGGGATGCAGTGTCCTGTATATATCATTTAATCTATTTGGTGTATAGTGTCATTTAAAGCTTGTGTTTCCTTATTAATTTTCTGTTTGTATGATCTGTCCATTGGTGTGAGGTGTTAAAGTCCCCCACTATTATTGCGTTACTGTCGATTTCCTCTTTTATAGCTGTTAGCAGTTGTCTTATGTATTGAGGTGCTCCTATGTTTGGTGCATGTATATTTGTAATTGTTATATCTTCTTTTTGGATGGATTCCTTGATCATTATGTAGTGTCCTTCCTTGTCTCTTGTAACATTCTTTACTTTAAAGTCTATTTTATCTGCAATGAGGGTTGCTACTCCAGCTTTCTTTTGATTTCCATTTGCATGGAATATCTTTTTCCATCCCCTTACTTTCAGTCTGTATGTGTCCCTAGGTCTGAAGTTGGTCTCTTGTAGACAACATATAGATGGGTCTTCTTTTTGTATCCATTCAGTGAGCCTGTGTCTTTTGGTTGGAGCATTTATCCATTCACGTTTAAGGTAATTATCAGTATGTATGTTCCTATTACCATTTTCTTAATCGTTTTGGGTTTGTTTTTGTAGGTCCTTTTCTTCTATTGTGTTTCCCACTTAGAGAAGTTCCTTTAGCATTTGTTGTAGAGCTGGTTTGGTAGAGCTGAACTGTCTTAGCTTTTGCTTATCTGTAAAGCTTTTGATTTCTCCATCGAATCTGAATGAGATCCTTGCTGGGTAGAGTAATATTGGTTTTAGGTTCTTACCTTTCATCACTTTAAATATGTCCTGCCACTCCCTTCTGGCCTGTAGAGTTTCTGCTGAGAAATCAGCTGTTGACCTTATGGGAGTTCCCTTGTATGTTATTTGTCGTTTTTCCCTTGCTGCTTTCAGTAATTTTTCTTTGTCTTCAATTTTTGCCAATTTGTTTACTGTGTGTCTTGGCATGTTTCTCCTTGGGTTTATCCTGTATGGGACTCTCTGTGCTTCCTGGACTTGGGTGGCTATCTCCTTTCCCATGTTAGGGAAGTTTTCAACTATAATCTCTTCAGATATTTTCTTGGGTCCTTTCTCTCTCTCTTCTCCTTTTGGGACCCCTATAACGTGAATGTTGTTGTGTTTAATGTTGTCGCAGAGGTCTGTTAGGCTGTCTTCATTTCATTTCATTCTTTTTTCTTTATTCTGTTATGTGGCAGTGAATTCCACCATTCTGTCTTCCAGATCACTTATCCGTTCCTCTGCCTCAGTTATTCTGCTATTGATTCCTTCTAGTGTATTTTCATTTCAGTTATTGTATTGTTCATCTGTTTGTTTGTTCTTTAATTCTTCTAGGTCTTTGTTAAACATTTCTTGCATCTTCTCAATCTTTGCCTCCATTCTTTTTCCGAGGTCCTGGATCATCTTCACTGTCATTATTCTGAATTCTTTTTCTGGAAGGTTGCCTATCTCCACTTCATTTAGTTGTTTTTCTGGGGTCTTATCTTGTTCCTTCCTCTGGTACATAGCCCTCTGCCTTTTCATCTTGTCTGTCTTTCTGTGTATGTGGTTTTTGTTCCCCAGGCTGCAGGATTGTAGTTCTTCTTGCTTCTGCTGTCTGCCCTCTGCTGGGTGAGGCTATCTAAGAGGCTTGTGTAAGTTTCCTGATGGGAGGGACTGGTGGTAGGTTGAGCTGACTGTTGCTCTGGTGGGCAGAGCTCAGTAAAACTTTAATCCGTTTGATGGGTGGGGCTGGGTACCCTCCCTGTTGGTTGTTGGCCTGAGGGGACCCAACACTGGAGCCTACCTGGGCTCTCTGGTGGGGCTGATGGCAGACTCTGGGAAGTCTCACGCCAAGGAGTACTTCCCAGAACTTCTGCTGCCAGTGTGCTTATCCTCATGGTGAGACACAGCCACCCCCCGCCTCTGCAGGAGACCCTCCAACACTAGGAGGTAGGTCTGGTTCAGTCTCCTGTGGGGTCACTGCTCCTTCCCCTGGGTCCCGATGCGCACACTACTTTGTGTGTGCCCTCCAAGCGTGGAGTCTCTGCTTCCCCCAGTCCTGTCCAAGTCCTGCAATCAAATCCCACTAGCCTTCAAAGTCTGATTCTCTAGGAATTCCTCCTCCCATTGCCAGACCCCCAGGTTGGGAAGCCTGACATGGGGCTAAGAACCTTCACTCCAGTGGGTGGATTTCTGTGGTATAAATGTTCTCCAGTTTGTGAGTCACCGACCCAGCAGTTATAGGATTTGATTTTATTGTGATTGCACCCCTCCGACAGTCTCATTGTGGCTTCTTCTTTCTTTGGATGCAGGGTATCTTTTTTGGTGAGATCCAGTGTCTTCCTGTCAATGACTCTCCTCTGCTTCTTTGTGTTCCTTATATTTCTTTGACTGTGTGAATTTAGGAGAAACAGTTATCTGCGGTGGTCTTGAATGGCTGTTTTTATGTGAAAGCCTCCCTTTGTAGTCTGTGTGAGTCTAATATTTTTGGTGCAAGGACTGTTTTTAGTATGGATGCCTGCCATGTCTTTCCTCCATGTATGCTGGTTGTTATCCCCTTGATAGGGGGTGTTATTGTTTCTGTGGTGACCAGAGCCTGCACTGGAAGTTGAGTGGGGCCTCCTCTTTGCTCTGTGCTTGTCACAGCCTTGTTGGGACAGGGTCTGCTCCCCAGTTGTTGGAGTAGAAGCCCCCAGGTCTGTTTCTGAGCTGTGGTGTGAGGTAGGCAGTACTGGAGCACTCCCACTGGGAGTCACTGAGTATTCCTCCTCAGGATCTGTCCACTGGCAAGTGTGCTCTGTGGTGTCATCTGTCACCCATTGTGCGTGCTCAGAAAGTACACCATTGTTGGCACTGCCCTCAGGTCCTCCTCAGCCATGGGAATGCAGGCAATCAGCCTGGATGTCCCTCAGGTGCTGTGCTCACAAAGCCACCAGTGCCGATCCATTGGCACAGATTCCCTGAAGGCAGGCACCGGGACCTTCCTTAGTTGCCCATAGTCGTGCACCTGGACCCACTGTGGGAGCTACAGAATTGGCACAGACCCTGGCCCCACCTCCACATTCATGCGTCCACAAAGTTCGCAGCTGCTAACTCTAGCCCCGTGCCAGATACTGGAGTACCAGCATCTGCTCGGATGTCCCACAGTTGTTTAGCTGACAAAGGCGCCAGCAGCGTAAATCCACCAGTCACAAAGTCTCCCGACGGGGCTCAGATTTCAGCCCACCTCTGTGTGTGGGCAACTGCAGGCACTGGCGTGCTCCCAGAACTCGTAGAGGCGGAGCCCTGCCCACTTCGAGCACTGTGAGGGTGAGGCTGCTCTGGCGGTGCCCCACTCCTCCCTTCAAGGGCTTGTTAACAGTGGGGCTTCTTTGGTGGACCCAGGCTTCATCCTGCACACAGCCCCAGTTGCAGCCCAGGCCACACTCCAGCCCCTCCAGCTTCTCCACAGAGCTACCCCCAGTCCTCTCCCAAGGTCTGTCCACTGAAGCCCAAGTTTCAGCACCCAGCCTCCACTCATACCAGGAGACACATGTCTTGGGCTGGGGAGTGCAGTAAGGTGGCCAGGACCGGGTGTGCTGGTGTCTCTCTCTCCTGCCAGCTGTAAGCTGGTTGCTGCACTCTCCTCTGAGCCTCTGAAGCTCCCTTTCTGTCCCAGCTGATCTCCCAGCCAGTGAAGGGAGTTCCCAGGGTGAGGGAGCCTTTCCTCTTTCACAGCTCCCTCCCAGGGGTGTAGGTCCCATCCTGCTTTCTTTTTTTTTCTTTTGTCCTACCTGGTTACACGGTGATCTTTCTCGCAGCATTGGCTGTATGAGGTCTTCTGTCAGCATTCAGTAGGTGTTCTGTGAGAGTTATTCCACATATGGATGTATTTTTGATGTATTTGTGGGCATGCATCATTGAGCTCCATGTCCTTCTATTCCGCCATCTTGATCTCCCACCTATAAATTTACTTATTATAAAACTGATGCAGAGTCCATTGATCTAGACCCATCCACGAAAAGGACTTTTATGTCCAATCTCTCATGACAGAGAATTTTTTTCTTTCCCT
>NW_006796149.1:561704-562807 GCF_000442215.2 Lipotes vexillifer
CTTTCCCTAATGTTTCTGAAAAGTAAAGCCAATAGAGAGATTGAAAAAAAAACTTATAGTTTTACTCTTAGAATCATCAAATATCTTTTTTTTTTGCTCTTCTGAGACCTTCCAAAACACTAAAAGCTTCCAGTATCTCTGCCTGGATCTTTGTCTGACTTATTTACCACTGGTGTTTATTTTCTGATTGATATGTGGGGGAGATTAGGTGTTTTTATATTTACCCTGAACACCGGTGGGTACTGGCAGCCAGAGCTGTTCCCTACAACATGGAAATTTGGAGCAGTGGCTCAGGTTGTGTGTTTTGAGGGAATCCCTAACTGCTGCTGAGAAATCAGTTACTGGAGCTCCCCAGCCTCCCACAAGGACCAGCAGGTAGTGCTGGAATGCTGCTGCTAGTGATTCAGCATGGAAATCAGCCACTAAGCCCACAGACTACAGCCTCTCCACACCTCCTCTTTCCACTCCTCCCCACTCCCAGCCTTTCCACGTCTGCAGTCCCTGCTCCCTTCATCCCTTCCAGCCACAATGAGAATCACAGCCATTTTGAGCTGGAAGAGGGGAAGTCATCTAGTGCCGTCCCCCATTTTAAAGAAGAATCTGAGGTGCAGAGACGGGGGGGCTGGTCCCTCCGCCTTGAAGCCTGGCCCCTAGAGCTCCATCCTCCATGCACCTTACTGACCTGCCATCTGTAGGTGGGGAGGTGGGAAAGATCACTCCCAGCAGAACTCCCGTAAGGAAGAGTCCTGGATGTTTTTAAAAGAAATGTGATAAAGCTGCTAGTGTAGGAGGGTACGACCCTCCAGGGACATAGTCAGGCTATGAAAGACCAGGACAAATTGCAAAGCACGAGGCTAGGAGAGAAAAAGGGGAAAGTTGGAGAGGGAAGAGAGAGAGAGAGCTCTCTCCTTTCAAAGAAGAGAATGGAGCCAGCAAAATGGGGTGGTGGTTGGTGACTGTGGGCTGTGAGCCCTCCCCATAATCTGAAATCTTCAGTAAAATAAACACATACACTCATAAAATGTTTGGCATGAGTGGGTTTACAGTGGAAGCCGACAAAGGAAACCTACCAAAGGGCTAAGTGTGGCATTTGGCCCATGCGG
>NW_006796149.1:562877-610800 GCF_000442215.2 Lipotes vexillifer
CGGTTCAGCGAAGAAACAGAATGTGTACAAACAGGAGCCCAGGGGCCAGAAAAAGCCATTGGAATATCTCTTTATAAATATCTAAGGGAGAGTTTTGGACTTGTTGGAGGTTTGAGCCAATTGTACTGACCTCTCTGAAATGCAAGGGCTGACACCTGGGCATAAGGATGTATGAAGATATCTTTGGGGAAGCAGAGGGAGCCTTCCGCAGTGCACAGTCGTCCCTTTGTATCCACAGGGTATTGGTTCCAGAACCCCGACAGATACCAAAATCCGAGGATGCTCAAGTCCCGTATATAGGATGGTATAGTATTGGCATATGACCAATGCACGTCCTCCCGTATACTTTAAATCGTCTCTAGATTACTCATAATACCTAATACAAGGTAAGTTCTATGTAAATATTGTAAATACAGTGTAAATGCTATGTAAATGGTTGCTGCTGTGCCACAAATTCAGGCTTTTGGGAACTTTCTGGAATTTTTTTTCCCAAATATTTTCAGTTCACAGTTCGTTGAATTTCAGAATGCAGAACCTATAGATAGTAGAACCGACTGTACCTTGACCTACCTGAGGTTGGTCTTGAGGGTCTGGGTCATGAGGGTCAGGACTTAACCTGGGCCTGAAGTGAGCATGAAAGAGGGAAGAGGCGAGAGCCCGCAGCAAGACAAATATTTAGTGTGAGGGCAGGATCCATTTAGAGCTGAACTCAGGACCAGTATGGTGTGAGCAGGTGGGAGGAGAGAAGAGGAAGTGAACACACCCTTAATAATACTTCTTGATGTACCTGTGTGTGCAGTAGCGACAGACCTGGCTCCAGGCGTCATGTGTCACCTGCACAAAGGCTGGGACCCCTCAGGTTCAAACGGTGTCACATTCAAAGAAACAGTCCAGCAGATGAAACCAATGGAGGAGCTATTCTCATGTTGCTTGCATTTCTCAAAATACCATTTATGGAAATCCAATGTATCACCCATAGCAGTACTTACTAAAGTTTCCTTTCACGTATTCCCCATTGTGTGTACTCCTGGCAACTGCCTCTTTGAACAAACTCTCCCTATTGACAATTGTCTACGTCTTTTTCCCTCTCCTCTCTTTTCTATATCATGTAGATTAATTTAGCGTCTTCAACTTCTGTTTTCATTTTCTTTTCATTATCTTGATTCCCTCCAACAAAGGAGTCAAGGAACTGACCCACGAAGCAAAAATCCTTCCTTTTCCTGTCTACCTGTGTAGTGTTGACTCTCAGTTCTCCTAACTGCATTGCAGCAAGAGTGGGAGCACAGTTGGCAAAACCAGAAATCTCCCCCAAGGGCCAGGGAAAAGGAGAAGGCAAGGGGCAAAACTAAACTCTTCAGTGACAAGGTAAACAAGCCTGAAATATGTGTATTAATACATCTTACACGGCCGCTGATGGAGTATGCAGTTTCTAGGGGATTTAACAAAATTCAAACCTTTCCTGTGCATTCAAATCTTGACATCAGTTTCCCCACTTAGGAGGCTTGAGGGGGTGGTGTTACAGGTGGTGCTGATGACCTCTTCCTTCATCACCATTGCTGGGAAGGCAAGATATCTGAAGGAAGATTCTTTCATTTCTTTCATTGGAAAGCAGCAATGTTTCAGTCAGTAATATTCAATAATACTTCTTAAGCACATTGATAAAACCCATTTCAGACCCTGAATTTAGTACTGGTAGATAGATGCTTGCTAAGACAATTTAATATGGAATTTTCAAAAGCAAAGTCTAGTCCATGGCTTATAAATTTTCCTAGCAAGCTCACAGGTGTGTCATGTCATTACTGAGTGAAATCTCTAAGGGTTTCTTGTGTCCGGACTTCTCAGTGCCTTGATAGGAGAAGCGATGTTCTGATCCCCCTGCTTTTGCCTTCCCCAGTGGTGTGAGGACAATGAACAGTGCAGACGCCTTCACCTGCCTGAGCTCCTAGTGGCCCCACTACACAGGCTGACTCGATACCCCTTGTTGCTGAAGAACATCTGGAAAAGGAGTACAGACTCTACGGAGAAAATCATGATCTACTCCATCAAGGAAAAGGTGGAAAAGTCAATTTGTAAGTCCCTGAGATGAGTGACCCAGAGCTCCAGTGTCAGCTTTAATCAAAGAGTTGGGGGACCCCCTGGCTCCTGGGAACCATTTGGGCTTCCATCCTAGGAGGTAATTCCATTGCCTTGAGGTCATGGCTTTCCGAAATGTGGATTCCAGTTTGAGTTTGCATTGTAAATCAAGCACACTCAAAACAATGGGCTCCAGTCACATCCTGGCGAACCCTATGAGAACTCTTAACTCCAAGTTCACGCAGGACGTGGCCCTGTCTCCAAGGCTTTCAGATGTGAGTTCAGGCAGGAAAAGTTCTACTTCCCAGATGATGAAGGCACTTTGTTTTTAACATCCATACTGAACCTACACACAAAGCAAATGGGAATAAACAGCATGGGAAGCCTTTCCAGAGAATAAATTACCATCCGTCATTTTTTTTAGGTCACTGAAATCCAGGGCCAATCTAAATATAATGCCAACTGCAATCTTTAGATCCGAAATTTGGGAATAGGAAAAGAGAAAGCCCTGTGATGACTTAAGTTTATTTGGGTAGCTCTGTATAATCAAATTCAAATAAAGAAGTTCATGGTATATGTCCATAAACCAAGATTTCCTGGGGGGCATCAAAAGGGAACGATTCAAAATGGTGATTATCAGCTGTACAGGAATGACATATTTCTTTTGCATGTTTAAAAATAAAATGACCATTCACTTAGGAGTTTCTTTCCTTTCTTAAAATGTTTTGTTGAAATTCTAAAATAACCCAAGGAACTAGAATTCAGCTTATCAAGTGATTACGACAAAAAATTCAGTTAAAGACAGACTTTTTTAAAGTAATTTTGAAGATTATTACTCATTTTGATAAGTTTGTGAGGGAGATAACATCTCTTCTAGGAATTTCTCAATAAAATGAATTCTCATTGTTGGGGAAAGAGATCCCTGTGGCCTTCCTTTAAAGCTTAAAGATGGAGAATTCTCAAGGATTCCCTAAGCATGTGATTCTCTGGGTCTACGACTTGCCCTCCATGTTTTCAAAAATCATTTCAAAACCTCAATAGCAATATGTTATTAAAAAACATTGGAAAATTAATATAGACCTTCAAAGAGAAAATGAGTTCTTACCAAAAGAAATAATCAACCTTACCATAAAGTGAATATATGTTTTATGATTAAGACGAAAGGATATGTTTGTCCTTGTCAGTCTGATTTTTTCTTTCCTTCCTGTAATCACAAGCTGTGTGTTATAGGGAATATGAGAAAGCTACTAAGGGAACTGTTAGTATTATTGAAATAAAAATGCACAATACATTTCCAACTTACTGAGTTAAATTAGTTCAGCTTCATTTTTCTCTGCAAGAGGCTGATTTCAAATTAATGAGTTTTTCTAAGGCATTTAAACAGCAAGAAATATGTTAAATGAACCTAAGATATGGTTTGGCTCTAGGGGCGGTCAGTATTTCTAAATGATTCCTGTGGATCTTGGTTAAATTTTATGCTGTAATGTCTCATGCATTTAAAAACATATTGGTTGTGTCTTGTCTTTCAGGGGATCTTGAAGGAAAAGTGAAGTGGCTTGACAATTTTCAAAAATGCAGACATCTACAGGAGATTATAGTGTGGCCTCCACTTTGGGATAGAGATAAAGGGTTTTTCATTCCAGAGGTACAAAAAGGATCAATTAGAACCTATGTCCCTTTCTAAACGTTTGGCATTCAAGTGGAAGTATACTAGTATTACAAAGTCCCTAGCTGCCCACTAGAATTAAAAACCTAGCAAGAAGTAAAGCCTTCATCCACATGACATTGTGTGGGGAGGCTGACCTCCTCATGCCATTCCTGAATTGGTCCTTCTAAGCATTTTTCCCATTCTTTCCCATTCCCATGTGCATTTACTGGCATTTCCAAATGTCAGGAACTTTCTGGACAGAGTACATTGCCCCAGCTTCTAGAATATGCTGTCCTCCAATCACTAACAACATCTCTTTGATTTTCTCCCTTGTTTTGCCAGTGCCTGAAACACGTTTTTAAAGAACACATGGCAGAAAACATCCTGTCAGCAACCAACAGACACCTTCTCTATGAAGGAAAATTAACTCTTGCAGGTAAATAACTGCTTTCTTTACAAACCCAACATCTTTGCTACCTTGTAACTTGTCCAACTGTTGCTTATCGAAGGGTGGCAAGAATTGTATTTCCTTATGGCCAAGGCGATGGAAGATGTGAATCAGAGAGCATCCTATGGAGTCACACAGACTCCAGCTTGATCAAACCATGATGTAACTAGCCACACGCCCTCCATTTTCTCTCTGTAAAATAGGATAATGATATCTGTCTTATAAGCTCGATGTTAAAGTGAAGTAACATGTGAAGAGCTTAGCTCAAGGTCTGGAATATAGTAACCACTCAATGTCAGCTGTTACCACCCTCATTTTACTCCTCCAGTGAGCTGGGCAATCATACTCTCAGTGTTGACTGAGAACCTATTATGTAACACACGTTGCATTGTGTAGGTACCACTGGAGGATAGAAAAGTCATTATTCTAGATAATCTTTTCCCTCTAGTTGGGAAGCGCTGCCATAATGAGCAGACCTGCAGTCTAAGTCCAGAAGAGAGTCTGATGCTGGAGTACCCAGGAAAGGCTTCATGTGGTCCATGGGACTGGAGGCAGGCTTTGGGGGAATAGAAGGGTGTAGTTCAGTGAAAGGACAGGAGGGAGGACATCCCAGATGAAAAGCACAGCAAGAGAAAAGGCTTGGAGGCAGAAGCCACTTGAGAGAATAGGCTCACGGCAGCATGGTTAGGAGGGTGATCCCCAAGGCTGCCTGCCAGCTTCCCTTCCCAGCTCAGCCTTTGCTGCCTGTGTAACCTGGGGCCACTTAACAGCAATCCCCCCATGCTGCAGTGTCCCCTCTTTGGTGTGAGGATTAAATGAGCTAATGGATGTATAAGCACTTGAAAGAACCATTGGCAGAGTCAGGGCTCAGTAAATATTATCAGAAAGGGCTGCCCAACTGAAATGAGATTTGCATTCATTCATTGATTCATTTCTTCACAAAATCTTGATTGAGCACCTGCAGTGTGTGAAACCCTGTGGGATGTGCGGTTGCCTGAGATCTTTTGGGGGGTGCCAGGCAGTAATTCCTTATTCAGTACACACCTGTTGAGAACCTGCTCTATTTTAGGGATAGTGCCAGATGTCAGCTTGGGACATAACCCCCGCAGGCAACTGCCAACTCGAAAGATAGACATGCCCAGCTTTTTACATCAAAGGGCTTTTTCATGTTTTCCTTCCAGTGAGTTATGCAGAGAAGTTACATTTAATCCCATGTCACAGGTGAGACTCGGGGAGGTTGTCTATCATGCTCAAGGTCACTTGGCAAGTTAATGGCAGCATTCAGACCCAAGCCAGGCTGCCTCACCCTAGCAGGCTTCCAGAATCATAGCCACTGCCTTGAAAGCCAGAGGGACCCAGCCAGGAAACTGCAAGCAACAAGAAGCCACTGAGTGCTCAGGGACATGAGAGGCTTAAAAGGGTGTTGAAGAAAGAGTTATGGGAAGCAATACACAAAATGGCTAGAAGAGGAGACCAAAGCAGAGAGACCAGCCTGAAGGTGCCACAGTGAAGCAGGATGGGGTGGGAAGAGCCTGGGCCTGTGTTTCTCAACCATTCTCTAGCTGTAGACCACTCCCCTCCCACTTTCATTTGGAAAGATAACAATCTTACCCTTTCTTTTACAATTTCAAAAATAATTATATCATTGTGACAAAGCCAAATCCAACCAAAACCAAAAGTAATGAAGCAAAACACAGTTCTGTGTACAATCCTATGCCTTTCCCTGCAAAACTGGCCTCCACCTGGAATCATCAGAGATTTTATTTCACCTCTTCCCTCTATCTACCAAATTCCCAACTGTGAGACCCACCAGCCTATCCTAAAATGTTAGAAATGGATGTGGATCAAAAAGGATAAATGTGAGAGCTATTTCAAAGGCAAAAACGGGAGGGCTTTATGATTGATAAAATGAAGAGGAAATGAGTCGAAGACCTTCAAGTGTGCTTATCTATCTACCTGAAAGGTTGGTAGATGACCCTGAGGGTGGTGGAGGGAGTGGGTCAGGGAGTCAGTTTTAGGCTTCAGGTGTGGACGTGATGGGAGGCCATGTAGAGGCTGGATGAACATGACCATGAAAAATCTCTTGGTGAAAAGCCGTGTCAGATGTGTATTCACATATCAAGTGGGATGGGGGTGCTTGTCATGGAAGCATGGGTGGGAGACTGGCCTAAGAAGGAGTCGTTATGGTTCAACCCAACTTTTCAGGAAAAGTTCCTTGTAGAGTCAAATGTGGTAGAATGGGGATGACCTACGTAACCATTACTAACACCAGGCTCCTGTCTGACAGCACATGCTGTTAGTCAGATTTCATCAGAGAGGGGTGTGTCGTATAGTAGTGTCAAATCAAGTTTAAAGTCACTGGGACTTTGGCTTGGAGTTGGCATAGAGATATGGTGTCGGTGGCGGTAATAGTGTTAGAAGAAACAGGATATCACTTTGAATGGAAAAAGCATTGGACCAAGAATTAGGGGGTCTAGCCCCAACTGTGGGCTTTGGGGAAATTGTTTAAATTCTCTTAATCTCTTCTCTAAATGTTGATGATGATGATGATGATGATGGTGATGGTGATAACTATGATGACGATGGTATCTACCACTTTAATATGTTTCAGATTTCTTCTAGCCTTAAAAACTGTAGTGTTGAAATTAAGTGCATTTTCTCATTCCCAGAAGGTCCAAGTTTTTATAACTTTCGGAGCATACCCAGCTTCCCACTGAAATTCATGCCAGCACGCCCTTCACAAATGCATTGCTCCCCACAGACTGGTATTTCTAAATAGAAAAAGAGGTAACGTTTAGACAAATAGGATGGCACAGCAGCTGTAGCACCTAGAGAACACACGTTGTTCAAGCTGCTGCAGAACTAGAATAAGTCAGTGACGCTGCTCTGTTCTCTAGCAGTGTGATGAAAACCCCACAGGCCAGACTCTTTGAGAAAAAATAAAGACCTAATCGAGTTAGAACTGCACAAGTTTGTAAGTCTCAGATCTGGTTGTGTGGCACATAGCTTGAAACTCCTGGGATAATAAATGTGAATACTCTAACTTTATGCCTACAGTCTTCCTCCTTAGTCATCCTTTTTCGTAATCCCATATTTACTTTAGCACTATCAGTTCTTGAATTTATCTTAAATCTTGTTTCTGTTTATTATGTATCTGCTCTCACTATAATTAAAGCTCTTTGAAGGAGAGATTTTGTCTTAATCATTGATGCATAGGAGGTGCTCAGTATTTGTTGACTGCTTGGTGGAAAACTAGGGCCTCAGTAAATGGTAGCTAAAATAATCATTTCCTAGAATGAAGTCTAGGACATAGAAGATGCTCATACCTGTTTGTTAAAATACTTGAAGTTAGAAGGAGAAAACAAAGCTATTTCATTTTGACAGTGGTCATTCACCTAATCAGATAGGAGTGGCAGAGGGTGGGGAAAGCAATATTTAACAGGTCTTAAAGGTCTAGCCCCATTCCTCACCCTATGTGTTAGGATATTAAGCCAGCTCTTGGAGACAGACCAGTTTATCTCGCATGTAAAATTCTGAGCTATATGACAGCTTTACTCCATGAAGCCACAAGGGATCTGGGTTTCTTATGTCCTTTTGCTCTGCCATCCTAGAGACTGCTTTCTTCTGTGGCCCCAAGATGAGTCACCAATGTGCCTACGTTCTAGCTCATATTCTGTTGGTCAGAATTTAGTCACTTGGTCATATTTAGCTACAAGGAAAGCTGGGAGATGTAGTATTTATTCACAGTGAGCATCTACCCACTAAAACTTGGAAATGTCATTACTACAAAAGAAGGGAAGAATGGTTTTTAAGGGACAACCAGCAGTCTTTGCTGCAGCCCAGTTTGCAAAAAGGAGTTTCTAGTAGTGATGGAAAACATTAAAAAAAATCATTCAAGGACAATTCAAGATTGAATAAAATATCTAATTTCTCTTCTATGCAAATACAGAAAGTATCTTTCCTCTAAACTTAGACTAAAAATGAATCCCAGATATTTTATTAATTTAACCTTAGACGTCTCGTTTCCACAGGTAAATGTATATGAGAAAGAACTTCTAGAAAAATATAAATAAATAGAATAAAAAAAAATATTTACTGATTTTTCTTGTACTTACCTTAAGTGCCTGTCACATCCCCCTCAAGGACTGCCTGTTCCTCTAAAATCATTTAAATTTAACCATTTCTTTTTTTTTTTTTTTTTTTGGTATGCTAATGTAAATTGCTGTTTTGGGAACTTTTAGAAAGGGTAACCTTTGTCAGATTAATTTTAAATTAAAATTAATTTAAATTTTTAATTTAAAAATTAATTTTAATTTTAATTTTTTTAATTTTTTATTTTTTTATACAGCAGGTTCTTATTAGTTAACTAATATCAATTTTATACATATTAGTGTATATATGTCAATCCCAATCTCCCAATTCATCCAACCACTACCACCAACGCCCCGCCACTTTCCATACATTTGTTCTCTACATCTGTGTCTCAATTTCTGCCCTGCAAACCGGTTCATCTGTACCATTTTTCTAGGTTCCACATATATGCGTTAATATACGATATTTGTTTTTCTCTTTCTGACTTCACTAACCATTTCTTTTTCTAATTTCTAAGGGATAGTGTTAAATTGAGAGGGGGATATCTCATTCTAATATTTCTCTTCTACGAGTATCCCCTTCTTAGGGAAAAGTAGAAAAGCCTATTTGCCTTCAGTTATTATCAAAAGTGATATCAGAAATATATTTGTAAATATAAAGCTTCATGAAGATTATTTAACGCTTGTATAGACACATTGTAAAACTTAAGAAAGAAATTGTTTTAGTGACTGTCTTAATCAGCTAGGGCTGCCATAACAAAATACAGACTGGGTGGCTTAAACAGCAGACATTTATTTCTCACAGTTCTGGAGGCTGGAAGTTCAAGGTCAACTTGCCAGCTGATTCAGTTTCTGGTGAAAGCTTTCTTTCCAGCTATCTCAGTGTCCCCACATGGCAGAGAGAGAGAGGGAGAGAGCATGCTCTGGGGATGACATTCACCCTGTCAGATCAGGGATCCTCCCTTAAGCTTTCATTTAATCTTAATTACTTCCTTATTCCAAATACAGTGGGGAAGGAGGGTAGGGCTTCCGCATAGAATTTGGGGGAGATGCAATTCAGTCCACAGCTATGACAAAGTGCCTTTTTTTCTGGTAATGTATACCTTTGCCAATGACCACACAGATGAGTCAAGAGGCCAAAATGCTGGAGTTCTGTTAGTCAATAGATGTGTCCTAGGCTTAGCTGAAACCACGACAAATATCATCCAGGTAATGTTAGATCCACATGAAATGCCTTACAAATACAATGTCTTTAAAGTTGGAAGGGTGGGCTCACATCAAGTCCCTGCCTTGGGGAGAAATCAGTTCAACCATAATGCAGTTTTCTGACCCACGTGATTGTAACCCCCTGAGCTGCAAGCCTCGTGTGCCCTGATCCCCGGCCTGTGTTGTTTTCTAAGGGATTCTTTGATTTAAAAAGAAAGAAAAAAAAACTCTGCTTACTGTTTCCAGCCCCAATTTCATCTTCTTTCTTTCCTCAGAAAGCACAAGATTCCTAGATGTTTATCTGTTTCTCTTTGATGATTTCCTCTTAGTTACAAAAACTAAGCGCAACAAAAAGGTAAAATGCTGTTGTCTCTAAATAATTCTGCTAAATGAGTTTAGAAATATTTCTGAATAAGTTGAGTTAAAAAGAGAAAAGATTCTTATACATCAAATCAGACTTTACCCTCTAAAAAATGGAGGCATTTTAAAATACTGGCTTTTTCCATCGTAGAGTGCTGGACTGAAAAACAACAGTAACAAAAGTCCCATTTCTTAAGGATGTCAGAGGGTGTGTATATTTTTAGAATGACTTGGTCTGTATACTTTCGAGGCGAGTCCCAGAAGCCACAGGACTTTATGCCTGGCCTGCCTCAGCAAATGAAATTAAGATACTTTTGTCCATATCCGCCTTTTCCTCATCCAAATTGACTACCACAACAAAAGCTACCAGAGCAGGGGGCCTCTCTAAACCGTCGCTGAGGTGATATCCACCACCCATTCTCACGTTCTTCCTGAGAAATGATGCTTTGGGGGCTGCGGGTGGGAAGGAGCCCTGATCTCTCAGTGTCTGCTTATAATTAAGAACTGCAGAAGCCAAACAAACGTACAGTTGGCATCACAGAAAAAAAACGAGTCACCAGGGGCTAGAGCCACAAAATCTCTTCTAAGAATAGGGATTTCTCCCTTAAGTATTAATGGTTACCATTACTGTTGTTACTCCCCGTTAAGCCATGGGTCTCATGATCCACCAAAGGCTTTCTATCTAATGTCCCATTTCACAGTTGTTCCCTGACTGGTGTGTGTGAGTGCTTTCAGCAAGAGGCCTCCTTTACAGCTCTCAGACACCTGCCCTTAGAGATGGGAAGAGGATCTACAGTATGTTTTTGGCTGTCAGAGATAACTAATGTTGCTCTAACCCACTCACTTCTTTACTAAACAACTAGCCTTACACAGATGTAAGATTATGAGACTAGATCTCTCAGATCTTTTAATAACCTAAACTTTTAGATGGCATGTTGGTTAGTTGAGCTAAATAATTTAAGTGTATTTAAGCAATAAAGTAGACACCTATTAATCCGTGCATAGTTGATCAGTGGTTGAGGAGGAAATGGGTGTTGGAGAATATTAAGTCACAGTTTTGAAACTTGGATGGCCTTTTATTTTCAGCTACCCAGGCTAGCATGTCTGAACAGGCAAGCTCTGAAAAATCTCTGTCCCCTTCTAAAACCTGACGTTAAGCACAGCTTACCTTCTCTTTACATAATGGCACAAATCAGAGCCCATGAACTAGTGGCAGCCCATTATTGGCCATATTATAAGATAATGTTCTGGTTTCATGCTTCACAACTTGATTCCACCTGGAGAAGACACCAGGTTTCATTTTTTTGGAAGAAGAAATAAGGAATGTTATCTGTTTTAAATTTCTCTTCGCTATTTAATGCACAAATTACTTCACGTACATCCCAATCTTTGACACCCTTTTTAAAAAAAATTCAGTATTTTATATATTCAAAACAATTTCAGTTATTTACAAATCATAGAGCATGGGAATTTATTTATTTAGATTTTAGTATAAGATCCCATGGACAGAGTTGGCCAACATGAGGCTTCTCTTTCTTGTTCATTTAACTCAGTACCATAGAGGGATACTACTGTAAATGAAGATCTTCCCATTGATGTGATAATGATTTAAATGTTTCCCAGCTATGAAATTACCCTGTTATTTATTCAGGTAATTAAACTTGGGGATCAGAAACACTATGCTTTAAATCACTGTGTACTTTGGGAAATGCTTTTCAAGATCCAGAAGGAATAGTAAGCTGGATTTCAAGCAATTGTTTCTAAAAATCAGTTTACTTAAGGATGTACCTGAAGTATGTGCATCAATATTTACTTCCTATTTATTGCATTATTTTCCTCCTTAATTTTAGAAACTTGGAGGCTCAGACCCTGGTTTAATGTGCCCTTCACTTATTCCTGAGCTACAAACAGTAATCAAAGAAGGTGGTTCATGTATGGTACTCGATCAGCCCATTCCACTAGATTGGTTGTCAGAGGTCTTGATCCACTCCACATGTCAGGTATGTGTCTATTTTCATCATTCAGCTCATCTGTTTGCTATCCCAGCGTTTTATGTTGGCCTTTTTTGGTAATAGGACATGAACCTAATTTAAATCTTCATGAAAAATAATACTAGGTTCCTGTGTAGCTAAATATCACTCAATCTACAGGCTAGTTATGGAAAGAGTATTGGACTTGCTTCCAATGTTTGGATGACCCAGCTCTGCCACTTGCTGTGTGACCCTGTGTGCAAGGTACTTAAATTTTCTAAGCCACAGATTCATCTTGGGAAAATCAGGATAATATCTACCCCAGTGAGCTGTCATGAGAATTAAATGAAATAATGCAGGTAAAGCACTCAATAAATGATAGCTATTATTAGGATTGTTATTCTGTTAACCATTTTTAGTACTATTGCTATTGTTAAAGCACTGGTAAACCATGACGTGCTATGCAAGCCTAAGATATTTTATTGCAATTGCTCTATAGAAAAATGCCAGAAATAAATATATAAATACATATACGTACATACATATACACATATACATCATGTGTATAGATCAGAAATGTATACTTTTGTTTATTTTTCAAGCATTTCCTGAGCGTCTCCTGTGAACCAGGCACTCTGTAAGTGCCCTGGAGTTACAAAGATGGAGCTCTCAGAGCAATGAAAGATCAATAAATCCTGTCAGGAAAGCCCTGGGCCTCGGAGGGACTTGAAGGACATTCTGGCCTACTTAGCACTGGGTGGGTGGCAGCACTGTTCAGAAGGAAGCATCCATCATTCTTTCTTGGGTACAGACAAATCATAGTTTTTGTCTTTTCCAGATATATGCCCAGAAGTAGGATTGCTGGATCATATGGTAATGCTATTTTTAGTTTTTTAATGAACATCCATACTGTTCCCCATAGTGGCTGCACCATTTACATTCCCACCAACAGTGTAAGAGGATTCCCTTTTCTCCACACCCTCTCCAGCTTATTTGTAGATATTTTGATAATGGCCATTCTGACCAGTGTGAGCTGGTATCTCACTGTAGTTTTTATTTGCATTTCTCTGATAATTTGTGATGTTGAGCATCTTTCCACGTGCCTGTAGCCATCTGTGTACCTTCTTTGGAGAAATGTCTATTTAGGTCTTCTGCCCATTTTTTGATGGGTTGTTTTATAAGTTCTTTGTATATTTTGGAAATGAATCCCTTGTCGGTCGCATCATTCGCAAATATTTTCTCCTATTCTGTAAGTTGTCTTTTTGTTTTATGGTTTCCTTTGCTGTGCTTTTAAGTTTAATTAGGTCCCATTTTTTTATTTTTGCTTTTGTTTTCATTATTCTAGGAGATGGATCCAAAGAAATGTTGCTGCAATTTATGTCAGAGAGTGTCCTGCTTATGTTTTCCTCTAGGAGTTTTATAGTATCTGGTCTTACTTTTAGGTCTTTAATCCATTTTGAGTTTATTTTTGTGTATGGTGTTAGAGAACATTCTCATTTCATTCTTTTACAATAGCTGTCCAGTTTACCCAGCACCACTTATTGAAGAGACAGTCTTTTCTCCATTGTATATTCTTGCCTCCTTTGTCGTAGGTTAATTGACCATAAGTGCTTGGGTTTATTTCTGGGCTTTCTATCCTGTTCCATTGACCTTTGTATCTGTATTTGTGCTGGTACCATACTGTTTTGACTACTGCAGCTTTGCAGTATAGTCTGAAGTCAGGGAGTGTGATCCCCCCAGCTGCATTCTTCTTTCTTAAGATTGTTTTGGCTATTTGGAGTTAGTTGACCTATCTTATACAGTTGCTGTGTGGTTTAAATGACACAGAAAGGAAAAAAATACATAGCACTGTGCCTAGTACGTAGTAGGTGCTGAAAAAATGACGTCAACTATTAATTGTTAATCATTATATTAGAACATCAGAGAGAAAAAAGCTATTCCTGACCATTTATTATCTCCTTATTTTATTTTCTAAGCCTAGCCATACCAGGTCCTTTGGTTTATTAAGCCCTTAGTAGCCATATTACAAACTAAACAGATGAGGGATACCTTAAATAACTGAGAACTACAGTTGCAATTTTGAGGAACAGGGATTCTGAAATCCAGCCAAGAACAACAACCTGATCTTTAAAGCCTCACTTACTACAGGGAATTTATAAAGAGAAAAGTCAGGGAGTAAAACAAAAACAGCCAGATCTTTTTTCCAGAAAGTCATTTTAATAGGTTTAAGTCCTCTCACCCCAGAGAAGCTGGACAGAATTTCATGACCTTGACAGGCTTTGTTGTGGTAGAATTTAGGAATTATGAGGTTTAGTTAAAATCTGTAATAGTGAAGTAGTTCTTGCAGTTAAGAAAATAAAGTCTCACATTTACTTCGATTCTGAAATGAGGCCCAACTTGCCTCAGTGAGTCTGAATTAAACCCACAAACTGGGCTTCCCTGGTGGCTCAGTGGTTGAGAGTCCGCCTGCCGATGCAGGGGACGCGGGTTCGTGCCCCGGTCCGGGAAGATCCCACATGCCGCGGAGCGGCTGGGCCCGTGAGCCACGGCCGCTGAGCCTGCGCGTCCGGAGCCTGTGCTCCGCAGCGGGAGAGGCCACAGCAGTGAGAGGCCCTCATACCGCAAAAAAAAAAAAATCAAAAAACAAACTTCAAGGAACAGGAATAATGACTGAGCAAGCATCAGCTGAATGGTCATCCAGGAAGAGTCAGTGTTCTCCTCCTCCTCCCTGAAGTACTTGTTTTGACCCAGAGCCAGCCCTGGTTTGGTTTTGTTTGTTCCTAAACATAAATTGACTGTAGAAAGAATGTATAGGCTGCAAAATTTTATTCCTGGTGCTGTATAAATAATTCAAGGAAGAAGCTTTCATTTTAAGAGCTCCAGCTGTATAAAAAGAGGAAAATCTGCTCTCCCAGTATCTCCTATCATTTCTTTAAGAGACCAGCTAGGAAATGACAGAACAGACTGTTTCTTTTCAAACACAGAAACCATGCCAACATTTTTTGTTTTGTTTTACATTTCACATAATTTGGTGGATGTTGGATTTTATTTGAGTCCATTTTTTTGGCTTTTCTTGGACTGCTGTGAAGCATTCAGGTGGTTTTGTATTTTTGCTACATCTTAACTTGTTTAACTGTTTTGATGTGACTTCCCTTTAAGTACAAAAATAAAACATTTTTAAAAGGAGTGGTGGAGGTCAAAGAAACAGTGATTGTATTATTTTCCGTATTTGTATTATCTATATTTTACACACACAAAATCTACCTATTATGCTAAGCTTTTTCCTTGGGAATGAATACATTTCCCATCACTTAAGCCATAAATGCATTTCCTCAAGCCCCAGAAGTCATTGGCTAAGGAAGAAAAGGTTTTCATATTTAAGTGGTCTCTCTTTGGACATAGCAGTAAAGTCTTGGTCTTGGAATCAGATTCTTTTTTAATCGACATAAACTTCCCACACTCATTAATAAATAAACAAAAATCCAGGTTCTTGTACTGAGAAACTGGATTTCATATTAAATGCTTTGGCTTTTTGTCTTTAATCTTTTTCTAGTCTTTGGGCTGAGAAATTCTTTCCTCATACAACATGAAAACAGCTATCAACAGTGTATAGCAGCATTCTTATTACAAGCCCAAACAGAAAACATCAAGGTATGTATTTCAATTTTGTAGGTTTTGATTCTTCAGACTTAAGGAAAAAAACCTCACCCCAAGCTCATTAAGGAACAGTGAATGGAAAGTTTTGTGTATTTTCCTCTCCTGCTTTGGGAAGGGGGGAGGTTAGAAGGAGGGGAAGGATATGAGTATCTAGACCATACCAGGCTCAGAAACCTCAGAACTGACCATCTTCTTACATCCCCAGTGTTGACACAGCCTCCCTCATTTTTTCCTGTGGCAGAAGCTCAAGAGCTGCCTGTGACTTCTGGGAGGTCTGTAGGAAATGGGGGAAGAACTGCTTTGGATTGCATGCTTGATTTTTTAAGATGCTCCGATCAATTTCCAAAGCCCCAGTATGCAAACAGTATGATGCCAGCTTAAGTGAGGGGCTCCTGCAGAAATGAACTGTGTCAAGTCTTCTCTTCACCCTTTGAAACTATGCTACTGTTTTTACAGCTATGGAGCTGAAGAGCAGCTGCCTATCTGACTCTGGTTTCTTTATCTTAGAAGTTTCCATTTTTGTCTTTCCCCTGGTAGGCTTTCATCAGGGCAGCAATGTGGCCAGACAATTAATGGAAGACTACATTATTTTCAAGGAGTCAGTTTCCTCCCTCAGTCTGTTTTTCAAGTTATGCCACTGATTAAGAACTTCTGTTTCTACACAAAGTGGAAATTCAAGAAATTCAGCTTTCAAAGTACTTATATTCCCAGTATTCATCTTTGTAATTAGTCGTCATTGACTATTATGGCTTCTTGATTACTCACAATTGTTTATCCAACTTGCATACCATATTCATCTAATCCATTTGCATTTTCATATGTGATTAGAGATATTTATGATATATTCGATTTAAGAAAGAAAATGGGAAACATAGGCAAGTGTTTCATCAGTCTTCAGTTTTAAAGAGCAAGTCAACAAATACAAAGGAAAATATTAATCCAAATATGTGAGAAATTTAACATTCTCTTCTCTCTATATATTTTTTCTTTCTTAACAGAAAACATGGATTGCACAATTAACAGCAGCAATCTCTTGCTTCACCAAGAGTCAGGAAACCACTTTGCCTGCAGAATCCTCGGAAATTTAGGGACCTAAAACAAGTGGCACACCTTTTTAGACATTGGGGATTAAGGTATTCTTTCATTCAAACTTGTAACACTTACCTAGTGATGAGCTAAAAGAAAATGTGCATTTTAAAGAAGTTCCAGAATTTAAGCTAGGAAATTCCTCAGCGTAGAGTAATAATGGCTGCAACAGATTTGAACCGGAAGGAATTTCTTGATAAGTGTATACATGCTGATAACCAGACTACATTATAATGCTTCAGTCAGGCTTGCAAGAGGGCTGAGGGAAGTATGATGCTATTATAATTCGTAAAAGGTGAATGACCAGGTAAATGCAGTATCAGGAGGAAAACAATGCCCACTGCTTGCATCTGATATGAATTCTAGCATCTTACTTTGTGTACATCTGTAATGAAACCAAGTTTCCTACATGACTTATAAATCAGCCTTACTGCTCTACAGTCCTACCTCATACAAAGCTTGATTGCTCTTTTAACATACTAAGCAATGAATAATAAGGTCTCCATCTTAGTAGCAGTTTTTAAATTCCTAGTCGCCAACAGTTTATTTATCTCAGGTATACTTTGTATAACTCTTAACATGGAAGGAGAAAATCCCAAAGACTAAATTCCATTGTTTTAAGAAAGAAAAAGCAAATATCTGTTCCAGTTTCACAAGTTAACAGTTTTACTTGGGAAATTTCATAGAAATAGTAGGATATCTTTCTCTAAATCTCACTTTTTGAAGAACAGTGGAGTTTGTCATAAAACTTCTTTCTGGTTTTGCGTGTGCGCACAGTACAGTTACTTTGTCTTATCTGGCAGGACTTGAAACATCATTAGAATTTCTTAAAGAGAGCTTGAACTATTATCATGGTGGAACATACTGTTAACTGCATGTAAGGAACTAGTTCTTATAGTCAGATTATATCAAAAAGAAATCCACAGATTTCAATTTCAGACATGGTACCTTTTGCAGTTTCGAAAATGGAAGTAGTACATTTATCAACTTGGACTGCAAGACAAATTATACCTTAACTGATCTCCTTAAGCTGGAGAATGGGATAGAAAGGATCATGCTTGGGGAAGTCACATGCAGTTAATTCTTTGAGAAAAATATGATTTCACCATGTAAACCAGGCAGTATAGACAAGTGCAGCATAACAGTTATTTTCAAGGGCCAAGCACCATTAGAAAGGAGGGTCACAGCCCATGTGTAATAATGTCATATTTATTAGGAGTAAGTGAAAATGAAAGGAAAATCAGGAAGGCAGTAACTATGGTCAATGCCTAAGAATAAATGAGAAAAAAAGGCAAAGTACAGGAGAACAAATTTCAAGTGAGTTCTTAGAGATGAAAAATATGTATATTTTTAGAAAAAAATTAACAATTGTCTTGCAAGGATTTCTAGATATCAGCCAACTTAGGAAAAGGGCAATGGACTAGGTGATCTCCCAAGATTCCTTTTAGTCCAAGTCCAGTAAACATATTTGTTTATATGTATAAAACTATTTTCTCCCTTAAATCTCATTAAAGGGAGAAAAAGACTGACTAAATTAACATGTAAATTTAATTAGTTAAGATGTAAAACAGCTTTAAAACATTCAATATACAAAGAAATATTAGCACTTCTATGTTCCCTGCAGTACTACTCACAATAGCCAAGATGTGGAAAAAACCTTAATGTTCACCAACAGATGAGTGGATAAAGAAACTCTGATATGTACATACAATGGAATTCTATTCAGCCTTGAAAAAGAAGGAACTTCTGCAATATGAAACAACATAGATGAACCTTGAGGACATTATGCTAAGGGAAATAAGTCAGTCACAGAAAGACAAATACTGCATGATTCCACTTATATGAGATTTCTAAAATACTCAAATTCATAGAATCAAAAAGAGTGGAATGGTAGTTGCCAGAGGCTGGGGGTAGGGGGAAATGGGGAGTTACTAATCAATGGGCATAAAGTTTCAGTTAAGCAAAATGAGTAAGCTCGGGAGATCCGCTGTACTGTACACTTTTACAAGAGTTGTCAAGAGGGTAGATCTCATGTTAACTGTTCTTACCACAGTAAGATAAAACTTAAAAGAATATACTATGTATTTAAAGTGAAATTCTATAAAGCTCACAAAAGAGCATATCTAATATATATTAAGTGCTTGAGGATATACATGTTATTCTCTTCAGAGGGAAACACAAAGTAAAATGAAAAATCACTTCTGGAACTTTGGTTCCCAGGGGAAAAAAAAATCAGTAAAAAGCAATGGTACATTGAGCCTTTAAATGGTCACCTGGGTATTAAATGTACAATGAAAGAGATTAATATTGTTTAATATTTTTTAGTTAATTTTTCTCAATAATGAAATGAAAAGGGGCTGTCTCGAGCAAAACAGCATTAGTAATTTCTCTTGAAATATGAACTTAATTACTATTCTTAGTTGAACATTAAAGCACACCCATTGTGAGGTTGGGATTGACATATATATATATATATATATATATATACACTATTAATACTATCTATAAAATAGATAACTGAGAACCTACTGTATAGCACAGGGAACTCTATTCAGTCCTCTGTGGTGACCTAAATGGGAAGAAAATCCAAAAAGGGGATATATGTATACGTATAGCTGATTCACTTTGCTGTACACTAGAAACTAACACAACATTGTAAAGCAACTATACTCCAATAAAAATTAATTTAAAAAAATAAACACACCCATTGTCTTTATCCAAGTGCAAAGTTCTAAATCTGTAAATAAATTAATGTAAAATGGCTTAAATAGACAAAATAATTTAGTCAGAATATACTAGAAATTATTTTTAATATCTTTAGAATATTTTTTAAAAAAGCAACAGTTCAATAAAGGATTCTTCCATTGTTCTTTATACAGATTCAAATGTTTTATCAGTTACATTTATAATCAATAACCTTCCACTCACTGAGTTTAGAAACCACAGTATTTACTGAGCTAAACTCCCTCACAAATAAGGCACAACTACATGATCACAAGTAGTAAACAATACAGTGAATCCAAAAACTAAATATTCATGCAAAAGTATCTACAGAATATATGATCCAGTTCAAGAAGTACAGAATGTCATATACATAACTGCATCATGTTACAGTAAATTCACTGCTTCTACAGGGAGAGAACCTAGCTATTTCCAATTCTATTTTATACAATTTTACATAAATTTAGTAAGTTTATGCACAGTATTCACATTTGCAACAATAACTGATTAAAATTCAGGCAAAGGGCAATTAAGACAATAATGTGTGGTATATAATTACAGAATACCATTCATCAAGCTCTTGTCTAGGAATACTAAATTGATGGCACGTTTAAATTTTATGGATCAAATCATCCATGGTTTCATAGCCAAAGTGCATTTAAAAAAAACTGCTATAGTCAAATAGGTCATGAATATCAAAATATATGATCATAATTTGCTTTCCACTTAAAAGCTAAACATCTTTATGCAAATGCAAGGTTAAAAAAAAGTGGCTTTAAAGTTCCCAAAACTATAAAATAATCATAAAGCCTTTTCAAGAGAGATGGGAAACTAACAAATTTGGCAGTTACTATGTAACATTACTGTGAAGAAATTACTAGCTAATTCCACATTAAGAGGTAGTTGAACAAAATTACACACTGCATTGAGGTTTTTGTGTTTGTTTCCCTCTTCAAAATAAACAAATCCTATACCAGCAGCTTTGTCTTCTTTCTACTAAAACTTCTGTAGGTGTAGTTTATTGTACACTAACCCAGCAAGACTTGATTTTAACTCATGTTTCTGTGCTTGGGTTTAGAATTTACTAACAGGTGATGCCAATAGGCTTTGCATTAGAGCTGAGAGCTGGGACTCCATACGTGCCAGCTCTAAATCACTGACAAATAGTACCAGCAGACATCTAAAATGTCGAACCAGTAAGCACTCAGAAGATGACTTTTTAATTAAAAGAAACAGAAAACCCTTTAATTTTTGTTTCCAAAACACCTTACTGGTGAGATTAATAGCAAAATATTGTTTCATTTCTAAATAAGCCTAATTATTTGGGGCCTAGGAAGTGAGATTAGCTAGATGAAAAGTAGAAAATCACTCAAATACATATGGTTATATTTGTTGTCCCCACAATTTTTTATGAATATGTGGGTGGGGGGACAAGACAGGGATAGGCCTTCAGTGCACCCAACTGGGAGATGAGTGAACAAATATTCTAAGCCAGAAGAATTCCCGTGAAGTTTCATATCATAAAAAAATAATAATGGTGCTGTGAATGTTTTTCCAACATGCTTATTAATTTACTTATAAGTGTAGAATTAAGACTATTTGAAAGAATTTATATGAAAATGCATAAATAATTTTAGCTCAATTTTTATTATCCAACTTATTTTTAATAAAGATCCACTGTATTTCTTCGTTCTATACGCTCAAGGATATATGTTTATCTGAGTCCAGGGACTCAGTCAGGGTCCTTAGTAGCTACTGACAACAGAGTTTACTTAAATGGGTTTTTTAAATAATTAAATGAATATATGGCAATCTCTGTTTGTATACATTATAGGAAGAGCATAAACATAATTTCAGCATGATATTTGAAAGCAAGTGTACATTATAAACTATGTATTGTAAATGAAATATTAGCTCCCATCCTTCCCTATTAGCAAATGATTGCACTGAATGAATATATAGCTTTACTTCCTTCTTAGAGTAATAAACCAATATTAATGAGTTCTCTCTTCAGATGTTCTCCAATTTTCCAAATTAATACGACTGATAAAGTTAAATTCCATTGTTCAGCATCCAAACAAGCTAATTTTTAATTACCCTCAATTTGCCAGTCTGTTTCAGTTCTAGTTATAATTTGGGGATTCCTAAATACATCTGTTTTTGGCGATACTCTATTATCCAACTGTTATTTCAAGGTAATTTCATAGCATTATTTTTGCAAAGTAAACAGATACACAGTTGATATGGAACCCAAATTCAGAACCTTTTAAAATTTAAGTCAAATTTAAAACTTTAAAAAACTCTTCCCTATTAGGTAAGAAGAGAATATAAAGCAGAAAATATAAAGCAGAATATTTAATGTCTCCTTACCATTTTGTATTTGTTTTCACAGATAAGACTATACCAATATCAGTTACTAGCTTTAAGATGCTAAATCTATAAAACAATTACAGTGAAGCTGAGCTATGCTTGAGAAGGTTAAACCAAATTACCTTGAAAAAAACAGATCCATTAAAAAAGCAAATTCAGATTCTTGAAGATGCTGGAGAGACAAAATGAGGATATAAAATGAAGGCTAATCTCAGAAGACTTCCCACTTAAACAGAATACGACCATTATACAACTTCTATTCACCTTCCAACTGGGGATGAGGGTGGGAAGTTTTGTAGGATTCTTAAGACTACGTGGGAGTTTAAAAATGAGACAGAAAAAGACAAAAAGAAAAATTAACCCTAATCTTTAAAATACAACCCGAGGATAACCATAAAATAAGCAAATTAATTTTCCAGAGATTTTCATAAAATCCACCCAAGAGAATTTAATCAATATTAAAATAAAAACCATGTTTGAATTCATGGTTAATATTTAAATATAATCTGTATTTGGAACACTTAAGTAGTAAATTTGTAACATAACAATGCAACTGAGCTATGGACCTGTGTATAAGGGGGAAAAAAGCTTTATAGTTCTATGCATTTCACAGTAAGAATATTTCATATAATGTGTTATTGTGCAACATATCTGATATGGTAACATCACCCATGTACATTTCTTGATACTAAATGTGGGAGAAAGAAGAAGTAAGCTATGGAAGTGCATTAATGTCATTTCTGAACAATGAAATTATATTTAAAAAAATACATTGCTATTTTCCGTCCAAAATTTATTTCCGTCCAAAATTTATTTACATTTCATTGGCTACTTCTAAACTTGGCATGAAAGCTGTTCCGGGGTAAATGGAAAAAAGTAATGAAAGATGGGCTCGAGTCTCACAAAAATAGAAGAGTTTTACTTGATAACATTCCAAAATATATGAATTCTAATTTGGTTTAGTATTGCAGCCACTGTCCAAACTGAATAGTAGTAGTCCAAGATATCTATTAAGTGTATTATTAAAAATTTAATGTTAGTGTAATATTACTCTGAAGTTGCGGTAATCCATTATCCTTGCAAGTCATTGAAACATGCATCACAGACACGCACAGGCTTTTTGGAAGAAGGAGTTAAGGCATTTTTGGCTGAACACTCAGCACAGAAGATATTTCCACATTGTCTGCAGTGATGCTGTAAATGACAAAAATTAAACATTTTTAAGCATAAAAACTATACCAAAAGTATTATGAGACTACAAGAATACAGCAAACTTCACTGTGAAGGTATACTAACTTTCAAGTGATTAGCATTTAATAATATAAAATCTCAGTATGTCGATTTAATCCCTTAGTTAATTTGAATGCTTCCAATTTAATCAGATACTGTACTAAACATTTAATATGGAATTTATCTTGGAATTCTCAGAAGAACCTTAGGAGGCATTTTAATGCCTTAATAAAGTGCTTAATAAAGCACTTCTATCAGGTGAAAAATTATTCCGATTTACAAAATGTTTCAGGCATAATTTCTTCAATAGGAATATAAACTTGAAACATCACATAATGGCATTATTTAAAATGATTTTTTTTTTTTCTTCAGTACGCAGGCCTCTCACTGTTGTGGCCTCTCCCGTTGCGGAGCACAGGCTCCGGACACACAGGCTCAGAGGCCATGGCTCACGGGCCCAGCCGCTCTGCGGCATGTGGGATCTTCCCGGACCGGGGCACGAACCCATGTCCCCTGCATCGGCAGGCGGACTCTCAACCACTGTGCCACCAGGGAAGCCCTAAAACGATTTTTTTATCTCTGCTTTTTCTTCCTTTAAGAGAACCCTATGATGACTAAAATATGAGTTTAATACTGATGCACTGGTTCAGAAAATGATTATCCAAGAGAGTAACTCAGTAGGAAGGTAATAACTGAATTTAAAACTAAAATTGAAACACATACACTAAACAGAAACAAGATTTCATGAAACTTAATTCTATGTAGTTGTAAATTAAAGTTAATAATGGCAAAACTTTTAAAATCTGTCAAAAATGCAGGACAATTTCGATGGTTAAAACATTGTCACTGAGAAATAAAATCAAGAACCATAGCAATATAACAAAACCATTTACCCGTCTCACGGTTACTGAAAAGCCTTTCCCACAGGCCATACAGTTTTGTACTTCATTGTCTTCAGCCCACTTTCTATTCAACGCTTGTGTATGTTTGATCTATTCAAAAAAAAAAAAATACATTATAATGTTCAACGCTGTAAAGAATGATTGATAATGTCTAATTTGGTGGCCAAGTTTTAAAATGGATAAAATTTTAAAAATCAGAAATACTTTGGTCAACTTCCATCATCAAAAGTTGTTACATAATTAAGTCTGAATGACAATAAATAAATAAATAAAGCAAAGCAAGTTTTATTCCTCAAAGGCATTGGTAATTTCTAACCTTTGGTGATTTCCCATTCATTCTAACCCTAAGGATCAATCCTTCCTTGGAACTCTGAGCATATAATCAGATCACTTCTTTATCACATAGCAACTCATTCATTCCTTTGTGCTCTTCCCAATAATGACAGTTCATGAATGATGTGGCTCTCTAACCATTGGGGTCTCAGATAAGTTCTTTAAATCTTATATTTAATTACCTGTAACACCTGCAGTACTGCTACACAGGCAGTAGCCATTCAAAAGTATTATTAAATATGAGATTTTTTTTAAATGCTGAAAATATGCTTTTCACTAAGAGGTAAATTCTAGACTAAAAAACTGCCTCATACACCAGGTGACTCACTTGAAGGGACTGATTCTCTCTGCCCAGTTCCTGCACTGCTGCAGTTGTATTATCCAGCTTTCTTTGCAATTCTAGTACTTTGGTTTGAAGCTTTTCTATTTCACCTTCTCCTTTAAGACACCTGAAATAGATTGCAAAAACAATTCATTTTTAAAAAATCATTAAAGACCCTCTGAACACAGATAATGAACTACTTTAGTAACTTTAAACATAATTAATTTCAACTCTGTTTTAAGGATTAATTTTTAAATGGCTACTTAAATACCTGCAGGAGCACTTTTCTCAAGACTTCTATTTTTTTAAATGTGGAATATAACAACCTTTTTATCACTTAGCATGGAAATAAACTAATTTTACTAGACATCAACCACCTTTCTAGTAGTGCCCTCCTTTCATCTTGGTTATTTTGAACTGTTGCTTCCAATACTGCAATTTCACCCCGTAAGTCGTCCGTCTGTTTCTCAAGCTCACTGACTCTCCGTTGACTGGACTGCCACTCCTTCTTTATAGTGCCCAAGTTTTCATTTAATGCTGTAATCTGCATGGTAAGTTTAGTCTCATTTTCTTCATGCTGCTTCATTCCTACTTCTTTTTCTTTTATTTCGGAAAGCTGAAAAAAGGAAAAACAGTGGGTAAAAAACCTATTACAAAAGTAGTGCAAAATTTAAGTTAGTTGTTGAACTTTAAATATTGGCAACATAAATAATATTCTTCAGGGAAGAAGGCACTAATAAAACTGATTCCACAAACATTTGTGTAATTTGAACTGACAATGGTCATAACACTGAAATGGTGGTCAGCAAGGCTCTTATAAGATCAAACTAAAGTAAAGCAATTTGAGATTTTCCTTTTTTCCACTAGAACTGGGGAAGAACACATAGTTAGGGATAGCAAGGTGCCTTGGAGATAGAGCTGACATTTTCTTATGTCTCAAATTCCAAATGCATCCTTTTGTTTCTATCAACCTGCCAAAATAACAGTGCTTCAAATCACTGTGTGAACTTGAAATTGCAATTCTTCAACGAAAACATTCAGCAGTCAATTTATCTGAGGATATCTGGACTTAATTCAACAGAGGAAAGCCAGATGCTTCCCATTTGGCATGCACAAGTTAGGGAAGGAAAAGTAGACTTTGGTCATTGTAATTCCAAACTGAAGTTTCCGTTCCCCCTTATCAACATTCAGTTTGACCAAACAAATGAGTTTAACATGATTAGCATTCATGCCATTTACCTCAATCTACATAGTTATAGGTTTGTTTGTTTTTCTGGCACTGAAAGTACCCCCCCATCATGTTTTATTGAATTTTCACTTATATAAACCAAAATATAATCACAGAATAAAATATTTCCAATCACATGTCAGCTATTTAGACAAATCAGATCTCTTGTCTTAAATCAAAAATGTTAGGTGAGCATTTGAATCATAATCTTTAAGTAGAAAAATCCTCTCTTACTGGATTAATTTACAAAATCAATTAAAAAAACACACCTCCCACCACAAACTTACCAGTTTAGCTTCCTTCTCCATAAATTCTTTCTTCAGCTCATCTTCTTCCTTTTTCATCTGCTCTTTTAGCATTTGCTGGGTTTTCTTCTCCTGTTCAAAGGTTGCCTTCAGGGAATCTACTTTCCCTTGAAGCTCTAATTTCTGCTGAATCAAAAGCTGTTTGGCATCCTTGAGATTTGTTACCTCCTGTGAGAAAGTGAGGCCAAAATAAATCATCCTTTATAGTAAAAAAAAAAAAAAAATGTAGCTGAAATTTATGCAATTTATTACAATATAAAGAGAGTTTTTAGCCTCCTACAAGAGTCTTAAAAGTTCAGTATTTCAAACAGTTGATTAAAAAGGTGAAATATTATGTACTTCCTGCTCAACAATCATTTAAATTCAAGTGATGCTTTGCATGCATATGTTTCGATTAAATTATGTGAAAAATTTCTACCCCTATTTTCCTTTCTTCATTTAGGAAGCATTTATTGGTTCAACATTTAGGCATCACACACTGTGTTAGGTTCTAGGGATATATATAAAGATGAATTATATACATTCCCTGCTTTAAGGAAGTCACAGTCTGGAAGAACATAATGACATAAAGAGGTAAGTAATTATAAAGCAACATGGCAAGTATACTGATAGACATAAGAGGTATTAAGAGAGCACTCAAGGGAAAATCCAACCTTTCTCTAAGAAAATGACATTTTACAAACACTTTACAAAGAAAATTATAAGCAGTTAATTTTTTCAGGTGGCATGCCAGTCATGCTAATGATAGGAAAAATGTTCTAAACAACAGATTAAGGATTTTAGGAAGAAAAACAATTAAAAAAACAATCCCTTAAAATCTTAATTCTAAACTCTTACATATTTTGAAGTTTACTATCTGTAAGCATAATGGATAGCTCTGTTGATTATCACCTCAATAAAATCTAAACTTTTAGGGTTACTTTGCTTTATTCGGTCACTTGAAAACAAAGGTAACATAGTTTCAATATGTGTATAGATATTATGCAACATGAGCACTGTGAGAGTGAGAGTATTTGTCAAAAAACAGCAAAACAACGTGCCTGGCACATAGTATGTCCTAAAAGTGTGTGTGTGTGTATACACACACACACGTATATATACACAAACCTTTTTAACAACACTAATACAATACAAAAGGAAAAACAATGATTACCTTTATGCTTTCTTGCTTGTGAGACTTGAGTTCTTCACTCAATTTAGCAATTTCTTTTTCTTGTCTACACTTAATTTCCTCTGTCTCTGCCAATTTACATTTTTCACTTACTAGTTCTTTTTCTTTCAGTGACTATAGAAAAAATGATTTATTAAAAAATTTTAAAGTAAATACTTAATATAACAAAAATGACTGCTACCATTTATGACTGTCTCTGCCCCTTCCACCTTAGTTAACTTGAGCAAATTATTTACCTTCTCTTGCCTCTGTGTCCTTATTTATACAATATGAACAATAAGATCGTTATAAGGATTAAATAGTTACAGTAACTATTAAAATTAATAGTGCCTGGCTAAAGTTTAGCTAAAACTACCATCTTATGCTTATTATCATCATCACTATCTTTATATAGGGCGCCTAGGGAGGAGGAGTATACATTATCTAATCTCTATGCCAGGTAGCTCTTTTTAATCATTTTACAGGTAAAGGAACAAAGACTTAGAGCAGTTAAATAAGCTATTAAAAGTAGAACCATAAAACTAAAACAAGATCTGCCTATCTAAAGCCCTTGTAATTAAAGGCCTCTAAACTATAGTTCTGTCAGAATTTTCTAACCTTGAGGCACAAATCATAAATTTCATGCCAGCCTCACCAGCACCTTCACTACAAAAACATCCACCAATTTTTAAAGATAATTCAGAGGTAATTCCCTGGCGGTCCAGTGGTTAGGACTCCGTGCTCTCACTGGCAAGGGCCTGGGTTTGATCCTTGGTCAGAGCACTAAGATCCCACAAGCCACAAAGTGCAGCAAAAAAAAAACCAAAAACAACCCCATAATTCAGGAACTGCACAAAATATACCAAGAACTTCAGGAACTGTACAGTTCAGAATAATATCAGCTGATGGAAATATAAAATTTCAATTATGAAACCAAAAATAAAATGTTTCCTAGAATTTGAATTTCTCATTCATATAAAATTTTAACTGATCTTTAAACGTACTGGTCATAATACAATGCTTTCAACTTTATAACTTAGCATCATTTATATAAAATACACCCCTACGTACCTTTAGAAAAAGCTGGTTCTTAATTTTAAATACTAAGATTCTAGATTTAGTCAGAAAATAAAATACCTTTTCTTTCTGTATATCTTGTAGTGCTTTACTCTGCTCCTTCAATTGCTGTTCTTTCTTTGCTAAATCTTGCTCCAAAGTAGCCTTGGTGGTCTTCAGTTCTTGAATCAATTTATTTTGGTTTCCAATTTGATTTCTATTTGAAGTCAAGTCCTCCTGTGCTAGAGAAAGCTTCTCTTCTACAGACTTATAAAAACAATTTCCCCAAATTATTATATGTCATTTTTTGGCAAATTTCAACAGAAACATAATAGTTAACAGTTATACATAAGTTATGCATAAGCATAGTGGAAAGTAATATACTTTAAAAAGATAGTAAATGGGCAGAACACCTAAATAGACATTTCTCCAAAGAAGATATACAGATTGCCAATAAACACATGAAAGGATGCTCAACACCAATAATCATTAGAGAAATGCAAATCAAAACCACAATGAGGTATCACCTCACACCAGTCAGAATGGCCATCATCATAAAATCGTCTACAAACAATAAATGCTGGAGAGGGTGTGGAGAAAAGGGAACCCCCTTGCACTGTTGGTGGGAATGTAAATTGATACAGCCACTATGGAGAACAGTATGGAGGGTCCTTAAAAAACTAAAAATAGAACTACCATATGACCCAGCAATCCCACTACTGGGCACATACCCTGAGAAAACCATAATTCCAAAAGAGACATGTACCACAATGTTCATTGCAAGACTGTTTAGAATAGCCAGGACATGGAAGCAACCTAAGTGTCCATCGACAGATGAATGGATAAAGAAGATGTGGCACATATATACAATGGAATATTAACTCAGCCATAAAAAGAAACAAAATTGAGTTATTTGTAGTGAGGTGGATGGACCTAGAATCTGTCATACAAAGTGAAGTCAAAATTAGAAAAACAAATACCGTATGCTAACACATATATATGGCATCTAAAAAAATAGTTCTAATGAACCTAGGGGCAGGACAGGAATAAAGACTCAGATGTAGAGAACGAACTTGAGGACATCGGGAGGGGGAAGGGTAAGCTGGGACGAAGTGAGAGTAGGCAGTGACATATATACACCTACCAAATGTAAAATAGATAGCTAGTGGGAAGCAGCCGCATAGCACAGGGAGATCAGCTTGGTGCTTTGTGACCACCTAGAGGGGTGGGATAGGGAGGGTGGGAGGGAGATGCAAGAGGGAGGAGATATGGGGATATATGTATATGTATAGCTGATTCACTTTGTTATACAGCAGAAACTAACACAATATTGTAAAGCAATTATACTCCAATAAAGATGTTAAAAAAGTTAAAAAAAAAAGATAGTATGTTATGCCCTTCAGTAAGATGATGTAAAAGAGAAAGAATGATAGATAACTAACTCTCTTGCCTATGGAAAATACTTGTAGTATTTTCCATAGGCAAGTATAAAATACTTAATAAAACTGAAGCAATTCCAAAACTTCTAGAGATAATCTGTATTTACTAGCTAAGTGATACGAAGAATATCAAATAAGTAGGAACCGTATCAAACACACTCAGAGAACATATACATAATGAAGATATGGGGAGACATGGGAAGAAAGCAATTTAAAAAGAGATAGTTAAACGTGACATTATATATGCATACATGTTTTGTAGGATCTATGATGGCCCTTGACATGCTAAAAGGTTTATTTAATAAATAGAAAGGGGTTTTTGTCTTGGGGGAAAAAATGTATTTCAAATCTGCCAACCTGATTAAGTGAACTAAAAGAGTAAAGTCAAGCAGACATCTGAGGCTCTACTTCTAGCAAGGCCATCACCCCCAACCTCTTAACTTCTCATCTATGTGGTAGAAGTAGCGCTGTCAGTTACCACAGTCCATAGTTACTAACTGTTCGAAGGCCCAAATACTTCAAGAAGCTGAAGCTGGGGGAAAGAGCAACTTTTTGACTCATTAGGTTTTGATTTGGAGGTGGATATGGTAACGGGTGGGGAATGGAAAATGGCAGGAACCTTGCCACTCTCAGCTGCTAAGGGAAATAACTCTAAGATGCTCTTCCACCAACTAGAAGAAGTTTTATCTTTCTTATTCTGGAGATAGTTTCTTTGAAAAAAAGGCAGAAGATACAATTCAGGAGGAATCACTGCTATCTAGGCTTGGCTATAGTAAGCATTTGATAAAGAATCGATGAAAAATAAATGAATAAATGAAAACCTTATTTAAAGGGCTTTACTTAAGCTTCCTGAAAGAGATTATTCCTTACAAACAACCCGGTTCAGAAGTCTTTTCTGGTATAAATCAAATTTCCATTTTCAATAGCTCCCAGTAGAACACTAAGAACTGTTAAGACTTCCTTTTTGGAAAAGACTTAAAGTCATCTAGTCCTTTACTAATCAAGCAGCTAAGCTTTAATTGAGTATACTACTAAGGTAGACAGGAGGGTAAAAGATGGTCCTGGACTTAAAGAAGCTGACCATATAGCCTGGAAAACAGAACCAGGGTATAAAATGGAAGTTGTACAGGGTATCAGAGCATTTGCTATGTGCCAAATGCAGAGAAAAACGAGTGTCAGTGTATTCTCTGTGGAATGTTTAAAGAAGGCTTTGTGGGCATGTGGGAACTGACCTAAGTATCACAAAAGGTGAGAGTGATTTCAGAGAAAAAGAATAAAATTTGACAAAGCCTAGCCCATGCTGTCTATAGCAATTGTAATTCGGTAACAGAGGTCCTGATCTAATGCTAAAGAATACCAACACTTGCTAGAGCCTAAAAGCAAGAATACCCCCAATCTCTGACGACAGAATTCCAAAATGCCCATGGTTTAAATAACAGCCTATAAAATTCTGAACTCACAAAATCCTAGTGACTAAATCTTTAAAGTCAAGTTCAAAATCTGCACTATTTTCTGAGCCAAGACATGTTGTTCTACCTTGCCTCTGAATATTCATCTATGTCATTCAGCAGTATACTGCCGTTTCAAATTTTCCTTTTATCTTTCTTGCTTCAGACTATATTATTTTCATCTGCTCAGCATCTTTTCCCTGGAGAACTCCCTCTTCCATTAGATGGTTTACTGGGGCTATCTTTAACCCACCCACTGCCACTGGAATAAGCAAATCCCTGAGTAGATCAAGTACCAACCCTGATCCTGAATACCCCAATCACACTATAGTAATGTAGCAAAAAGAAGATTTTCTGCACTGTTCTGTGGTAGCTCTTGGTGGGGTTTTTTTTTTTGGGGGGGGGGGTCTGTTCAACAATTTTTCCCTTTTCTCTTTCAAAATAAAACTTTAAAATTTTTAGTTATTACTTTTTCTTGACGTTTGATGAAATGACATAAAGAACAGTACTAGGCTAAGAAGATTTACATTTAATTCTAAACTTTTTATCCTAGAATCTTCACTTCACTGAGGGTGCAAAATTTACAGTTAAACGCCACTTCTACCTTTCCTGGAAAACAAAGAATAGCACACAGCATAGCCAGTTTGAAATATCCAGTCAACAAATTTTAGTATTTCATAGATAGTCCAGCAGATGGGGCTAAAGGCATAGATCAAGCCAGCCGGTCTTCCATTCTACTGGTGTCTTGGTATACACCATCAGCCCACAGACGGCAGCCTTGACTTAGGCGTCAAGTTACAAGGTTCTGAACCTCTTCCTTTCTCTCTTATACATAAGGTCATATAATAATCACTGAAGCAAAAGGAAAAGAATGGCTGATCCCTTATTCTGGCCTATAAATATTATCTGAACTTTCCTAGGAATTTCTTTCTTTTTTAAAAAATTAAGTAGTTCAGATACCTGTCATTTTGGAAGGATTAACTTCCAAATATCCTATTTCATAAAAAAATAAAATAGGATATTTTGTCAATATCCTATTTTATAAAAATTTGTCAATATCCTATTTTATAAAAAAATTTCAATATCCTATTTTATATTTGTCAATATCCTATTTTATAAAAAAAATTCTAGTGAAATGATGGTAAAACAATAAAGGGCTACTGGTCTTCCCCAGTGGCATAGTGGTTAAGAATCCGCCTGCCAATGCAGAGGACATGGATTCGAGCCCTGGTCCAGGAAAATCCCACATGCTGCAGAGCAACTAAGCCTGTGCACCACAACTACTGAGCCTGCGCTCTAGAGACTGAGAGCCACAACTGCTGAGCCTATGTGCCACAACTACTGAAGCCCAAGCGCCTAGAGCCCATGCTCCGCAACAAGAGAAGCCACCACAATGAGAAGCCTGTGCATCGCAAGGAAGAGTACCCCCGCTCACCGCAACTAGAGAAAAGCCCACGCACAGCAACGATGACCCAACGCAGCCAAATTAATTAATTAATTATTTTTTAAAAAGGGCTATGAATCAGAAGAGCTGAGATCCAATCATCGTCCTGTTATTGTGCAAACACTAGGCCTGTCACTAACCAAGCAGGGCCTCAGTTTCATCCGCAAACGGAAGCTTTGAAGAGAGAGTCTATCCATGGCCTCTCAACAGTTGTTAAACTCCACAACAGCCTTATCCCTCTGTCTTTCCCTTCTTGCCCATGTTTACATTTGAATTTTTCTTTTGTGTATAAAATTAGAACATGATGTAGCTTTCGGGCTTAATAAAAATAATTGTTGGCTTAATGAAAAAAATACTGATTTAAAAGATCTAAGTGTTATTACTGTGTTATGTTCTTGGGTAAATAATACATCCATATGAAGAAAAAACGTGATTTCTACAGAACTTTTACAATCAGTCATTAGGTTTCATCTTCTCTATCACCTCAATGTCCTTTGAATTCATGCACATTCTGCATCCTTACTACTACCAGCCCGAGCTGCCACCATCCGCACTTGGACTACCACAAAGTCTCCTCTCTTATCCCAACGTTCAGCCATGTTCCCCTACAATCCATTCCTTCTCCTGCAGCCAGTTATTGGCCTAAAATACAAATCCGAGCACATCCTTTCAGTGGTTCCCTCCTGCCTTTAGGATAAAGTCCAAACTCTTCCACAAGCCCTCCCTGACTTTCAACAGTATTGTAAAGGAAAACTAATAATTTAAAGCTACTTAGAGAATATAGCAAGTAAGACACTTTATAAATGTCAGGTGGTATTTTTTTAAAAGAATTCTTGCTAATTGTGAACTTTATATATATATAATATATACTGTTGGCCCTATGAAAATTCTTTTCCTTGTACCCTGTACGTTATTCAGCCCTTTTGTTTCATATCCTCTCTCCCATTAATCTCTTCTGTTCCATCCTCTTTAACTCCAGTTCTAATCAGCTCACAGCTAGATTACTGGAGTTTATGGAGGAAGGAAGGGAGATAGCCTCTTAACTAATCTCCCCAGCACTAGTTTACACCAGATCCAAACCAAGCTGCTATCTATAAACCAGTTCCAGGTTGTTGCCTAAATTATATCTTCTTCATTTTATTCCTCTGCTTAGACTCTTCATCCCCCCCCAACCCAATATAAAGTCTTAGGCATCTAAGATACCTCACAGTTTGATCCCAACCTTTTTAACTTTAACTTCCAAACACAAACCAGCACTCTAGCAAGACAATTATGGTGACTGCCTCGTGGCTTTGCTGGTTCCCACTGCTGCACCTTTTTTCAAATGTGCCCCTGAGTGAACTGATCTTTCTCAGGACTCTGTGTATTCAAATTCTTATATCCTTCAGGACCCGGTCAAGTCCTACCTCCTTCATAAAGCCTTCCCTATAGCAGCCTATGAATAAAGTGACATAGTATATTTATGTATATTATATATAAAAATATTCTGTGATTTTCAACAGAACTTTTCAATAAGGCATTTTAAATTAAGAAACAAAAATCCAAACATAGGAAAGAAACAAAAAGCATACTATTTCACTATAACAAAAAAGAGAAATGGCCGGGGCTTCCCTGGTGGCACAGTGGTTGAGAGTCCGCCTGCCAATGCAGGTGACACGGGTTCGTGCCCCGGTCCGGGAGGATCCCACGTGCCGCGGAGCAGCTGGGCCCGTGAGCCATGGCCGCTGAGCCTGAGCATCTGGAGCCTGTGCTCCGCAACGGGAGAGGCCACAACAGTGAGAGGCCCGCGTACCGCAAAAGAAAAAAAAAAGAGATAACTGTCTAACTCTTCTGCGAGAGAATACAAATGTTCCATTTCCCTTAGAGAATTGATACCTTAACGCTACATAAAAATTGTTTACCCTTTTTCCATAGCCTTCATTTTAGTAAAAATGATACTTTAATCAAACAGTACTGCCAAGGACAAAATATCCATATATGTTTAGATAATTAAGGTTAAGTTTACTTTGAGCTATAATCTAATTTTAATCATTATGCATTCTAGTAGTCTTGGGAAGTTGACTAATATATAAAACTGAAGTTAATATTGTTTGACAAGCAACAGTAAAATTGCTTGCATTTTCACAAGTGGTTTACATTTAAAACTCCTCAGATTTTTTTAGGGCTTCCCTGGTGGTGCAGTGGTTGAGGGTCCGCCTGCCGATGCAGGGGACGCGGGTTCGTGCCCCGGTCTGGGAGGATCCCACATGCACGGCTGGGCCCGTGAGCCATGGCCACTAAGCCTGCGTGTCCGGAGCCTGTGCTCCGCAACGGAAGACGCCACAGCAGTGGAAGGCCCACATACCGCAAAAAAATTTTAAACTCCTTAGATTTTTTTAACAGCAGTCCATTTTAAAAGTTATTTTTTTTCCATAAAGGCAGTGAAGTCCTTAGATAAGCCAGTGTAGCAATTAACAATTTCCAAATTATTTCTATTAAAGATGTTATTATTTTTTTTTTTTTTGGTGGTACGCGGGCCTCTCACTGCTGTGGCCTCTCCCGTTGCGGAGCACAGGCTCCGACGCGCAGGCTCAGCGGCCATGGCTCACGGGCCCAGCCGCTCGGCGGCGTGTGGGATCTTCCCGGACAGGGCATGAACCCGCGTCCCCTGCATCGGCAGGCGGACTCTCAACCACTGCACCACCAGGGAAGCCCTAAAGATGTTATTTTTAAATGTCTGTATTTACATATATATTTTGTTATATAAAACAATTTAAAAAGCATGTTTCTCCAAATATAATAATTCAACAGAAAACAAGCATGATATTCCACAAATACTAACATTCCTGTGCCCATTTGGGTTCAACTCAATCATTTAATGAATGTCTATAAACAACTTATTGGTTTTTATGATATAATATAGTTCACTATACCTTAAGATCTTGCCTTGTGGCAAGAAGTTCAGATTCCTTCCCATAGAAATCAGACTGAAGCTGTTTTAGACTTTCCTGACTTTTTTCATAGGTATTTTGTAACACTGATATTTTCTGTTTCTCTGATGCAAGTTCCTGTGCTGCTTGTGTTGACTGCTGCTGTAGTTTATTCTCAAGTTCTGTCTGAAACATACAATAGTTATTTAAAACAGTATGCATACCAAAAACCAGTTACAAATATAGAATGAAATCCACACAACTAAGATTTCTAAGAACAAACTGAATTGTAGTTATGCCCTAAAATTCTACTTTAATAAAGTGTAACTTACCTTATAGTTAAAAAATTAAAGAATTACAAAATTCAACAAGTCCCAATTTAAAAGACAAAAATTGAAAAAGCAATTAAATAAAGAAAAAAAAATTTCACTGAGAATCCCAAGTACCAAGGTCTCAGGTGACTAAAAGTAACAACTACATTCTGATGGAAGACACAGTGCTGCATGCTTTAAAAGATGATATAATTTAAGGTTGAACTATGGAAAATTTCTACACGAAATAATTAAAAAGCCATTACTAAGTTGACGTATACTGTTTCTACTCCTTGAAATTCAAGAATAACTTAAGAAATTTCTACAGGTCATCTTTATTAACATCAAGGCAGAAGAAGAGAAGAAAATGTTGCAAAGGTGCCACTCCTCTAAACTCTAAACCTTCAGTCTTTAAGAAGATTCAGGAGATATGCACAAATTATGACATAAATAAAATATATGTAAGCATAGCATGAAAAGAAGCACTTTGCTTTTAAAATAAATACACTTCAATGAAACTGCTGTTGAAGTCATCAGCGACCCCCTTGTTCCAAAATCCAATATTCATGTCCGTGTCCACATCTCATTGAACATCCCAGCAGTCCTTCAAACAGCTGATGATGCCCCCTCCTAGAAACATTCTTCAACCTGGTTTCCAGGACGTCTTGTGTTTTAGGTTCTCCTCCTACCTCACTGGTCATTCCATCTTAAAATCTTTTACTAGCTCCTCTCTTGTTTGATCTCTCAATACTGTATGACCCCAGGGTTCAGTCTCTAGCCCTCTTTTATTCTATATACAGTCTCTATTTAGAAGATCCCAACTAGACTCATTTTTATTAAGAATATAGATATAAAGTACTGTAGTTTACTTACAGCTAGGCCTTGAAATATCTTTTGAGGATCTGTTAGGAATAAGATTGATATTATATTGTGTGCAACCTGCACAATGTGGAAAGCAGATATATCTGTGCAAAATCTTTGCCTCTGTGCTATCAGTGTGATGTGCTTTCTGCATGGTTATATATTACTAGTGATTTTATCAAAACTTCTAAAACTTAAATTACATGGTAAAAGATCTGTAAGAGGCTGCCTAAATGTTAGTTGGCACATAAAGATAACTGTAGAAGTTGAAGACATGATTGCTATATTTCAATGTTTATTCCCACTCAACATATTGCCTTCTAAGCTTTCGTTTTTTGTTCAAAGCATGATCTTAAAGATATGTTTAAGTTAATGGACGTAATGCAGGGTTCCTACACTGTATTGGCGTATGTTGGTGGCCCTCTGTGCCCTAGATACATGCACACAGGGTGCAAGTAAAAAGCTACAAAGTGAAAGTTGGTTTGTATCCTCTTCATTTCATTTGTTTAGCTTTTCTGTTATTTTTCTCTACTTACAAGTATTCCTGTGAATAAATCCTTGTTAAGTTAAAAAAAAAAAAGTATTTTAAAAAATATTGTTTATTTACAATTGACTCCTGAATTTATGTCTCTAGCTCCAACTTCTCTGCCTGAACTCTGGGCTCATTATATCCAAGTACTTCCCTGACATCTTCACTTGAGTGATTGATAGATATCTATCTCAAGTAGAAATCTTGACTCCTGACAGCAACCCTGCTCCTCAAAAACATGCTACTTCCCCCAGTAAATATGGCCATCTATCCAATGGCCATCTATCCACTTGTACAAGCCACAAACCTAGAATTATTCTAGACTCCTCTTTCCATCATCTCTCACCATCTAACCTATCAGCAAGTCCTGATGACTCAGCTTACAAAAGATATTCCCAAATCATCCACTGCTAACACTTTAGTTCATGCCATCATCTTGTACTTTCTAGACTACTGCAATAGTTTTTCAATGCCTTTCCTGCTTGCTCCTTTATGTCCCTTTAGTCAGATCCCACCATTCTCTGCTCAAAATCTCCTAATCGATTCTAATTATCCTTTGAACAATTCTAATTATCCTTTGAACAAAATATATCATTCTCTGTTATCTTATAATCTTCAAGTTTGTATGTTTATGCCTTTACCCCTGTCTACTTCTCTGAGCTCATCACATATTACTCTTCCTCTCTCCACTATACTTAACTTATACTGGTCTCCGTTTTTAGAAAATACCAAGCTTGTTCTAGCCTTAAGATTTTTGCACTAGTTGTCCCACCCCGACCACTATATAGGGATAGCTCTTGTATTTCATGTATCAGCTCAAATCTCTTCAGAGGGGCTTCTTTGATCACCCAACCTTTTAGTAGAACTCTGTCCCATCACTGTCTTTCACATCACCCTGTTTAAGTTTCTTCCCTCCAAGAAAGTTTAAGTCCATGAGAATAGGTTCCTTGTCTGTTCACAGCTACACCTCCAACACCTAGAACTGTGTCCATGGCACAGAATAGGTGCCTAGTAATATTTCTTGAATGAATGAATGACAAACATATAGGAGGTGGACAAATAGAGCCCAGGACATCCATTAAGAGACTCTTATAATAGTCCACATAAGAGAAAAAAATAGCCTAGACTAAGACTGTGGCACTTGGGAAATAAGAAAAGGGGATAGATTCAAGAGAGCTAGGAAGCAGATTGCCAGGAGGTAATGCTAACTGCCTATGGAGGAAAGGGGGCTCATCACCACACACATTATCTAATAACATCCCACACATTACCTCCAATTTAGAGTCTTCATGATGAAGAATTCCTGGACATTGTTTTTTGTGTTGAAGACTACACTGCATTTTTTTTTTTTTTTTGGTAGAATACTACTTCTTTTCTTTAACATTTTCCCCCCCACAAATCTAGTTTTCTTTCTCTTCAATCACCTTTATGGCTCAAATAAGCCCTCTACAAAGTCTCAACACTGATCATAATTGCCCTCTGGGTTCATATTTGGGCCTTCATTTTACTTACTCTAAATGACAGGCTGATTCATTCATTCATTTTAAAAAAAATCATTGATAGCTTATTTGTTAGAAAACACAGTTCTCTTTGAGGAATTCAAATCTATTAGTGGTTAAGTTAAATAAAAGAAAATTAAAAAAATAATAAGATCAATGTAACAGCTTGATAATGGGTTTAACAGAAGTAAACCCAAAGTTCCAAAGGAGAATATAGGAGGGTCAATCATTTACAATTTATCCTTCACAAGCTTATCAGTTTTTGCTCTAAAACAGGTCTGACTACATTTCTCCCTTCTAAAGATTTTTACCTTTAGTCTTCCAATATTAAAAATTTAATGTGGAAACAACTATACAACATCTACTGTGATCTGATTTCATCCAATTCTGTAGCCTTATCTCCCCTCACTTCTCCACTTACAAGGTATTCCAATAGCAAATCTTCTATAACGACATTTTTTTAAGTTTCGCAAACTTTGCTAATATTGTTTCCTCTCCTTTGAAATATCTAATTTCCTCTTTTTTTTAATCTTTCAAAATTAGGATAGTCTTCAAAGACACAGTTCAAATGCTAGCTCCTCTAGAAAGCCAGTCAAAATTTCCATTAAGTTCTAATTTTTCTCATTCTCCTTTTTACTACAGTTTTCTTTTCCCCTACATACCTGATTCCTCATTAAATTATAGGCTACTTGAGAATAGGGGCCATATCCTATTCATTCTGTATTCCCACATTAGGTTTCAAATAAGGTTGGTACAGGAACTGATGACTTATATATAGCCTTGCTGGATTTACCTGTGACTCCCAAACAATCACAATCACATTAAAAAAATGTATGTATATGTGTGTTTCATATAGATAGATGTAGATATAGATATATGTGGGGTGTGTGTGTTTGTGTGTGTGTACTCATACACATCTATACCCATTTAAACTTTATCCTTGTTTTTCCTATTTCACTATGGCCCAGTGAAAAGTTTCCAGAGACCATCACTGTATGGTTTACCAGGCAAAATGACACTCTTAGATCATAGTTTGCTACACTTATATATAATATCCAACAACTATTTTGCTTCCACATGGCACTGGGCACACACAGTACTAGGTACTTTAAATACATTATCGCAATCTTTTTTTTTTTAAATAGATCTTTGTTGAAGTATAATTGCTTCAAATTATCTCAACCTTTAAAACTCTATGACCCTATTTTATTTAGGTCAGAAAGATGGATCACTTTCCTGTGACCATAAACCTAATGTGTGTCACACAGAATTTAAATTCAAATTTGCCTGCCTCTAAAATTTATCTTCTTTCCATGATAGTACACTGCTTCTCAATAAAACCAAACTATTCTTGCCTTTCAGTGATTCTCTAGGTACTCCAAATTCCAAGTCTAATTTACAGAGACTGGCTATTTACCCAACACTCCCCCAAAATGCTGTCCTCCCCAAGGTTAAAGGTGTTCCTTTTTCTAGCATTCATACAATGACACAAGTGAACTACTGCTATGAAAGTTTGTGACACCACCCCCCCCAAATTCATGTTGAAGCCTAGATCAAATGTGATGGTATTTGGATGTGGAGTCTTTGGGAGGTCATGAGGGTGGAGCCCTCGTGAATGAGATTAGTGCCCTTATAAGAAGAAACACAAGAGATAATCTCAGTCATATAAGGATACAGCATATACGGATACAGCAAGAAGACAGCTGTCCACAAGCCAGAAAGTGGGCCCTCACCAGACACTCAATATGCCAGTGCCTTTATCTTAAACTTCCCAGTCTCCAGAACTGTGAGAAATAAATGCTTATTTTTTAAACCACCTAGTCTATGGTATTTTTGTTATAACAGTCCCAAGTAAGACAACTACCAATAAGAACATTTCCTCTGAATCTCAAAATCCTTAAGGTGTCATCTAGTAAAGCCATGCAAAGTATAGGCAATATATATTAATCATAAATCTGGAAGAAATCTTACTATAATTAATAATTTAATAAAAAAGAAAATGTGCTAAAAATAGCTGTTGGGTTTTTTTTAATTTACTAAGTCATACTGTTATAAAAATGAAGATCTAAGGAAAACTTGAATATGAGGCTAATAGATTTTGGGAAAAAATGACCTCAAGATATCAAATCATAGAACAAAATACATACCATGATAATTATATCCTGGTGTATGATTATATAAAACACACACAAAAACAGGATAGACAAATTTTTCTACTCTTGTTTGTGTTATCAGAAAATTACTCTTTTGTAAAATGGCCACAATAATAGTTATAAAAATAATGGTCAATATAAAATATGTATTTGTGGGGTTAATTTTTTTTCCTCTAGTAATGTGACAAGCCAACTATTAATAACATGACATATTTTGCTTGTTTTACATACTAGGGATCTTATATCTTTCTACTCCATGAACTAATTAATATGCATACACCAACAGTGGGGAAAACCTCATTTTGTTCAAATATTAAGTTCAATCCACTTTTATCAACTCTTAGTCTGGACAAGTATTAAAACATACTTAAGGGGCTTCCCTGGTGGCGCAGTGTTTGAGAGTTTGCCTGCCGATGCAGGGTACACGGGTTCGTGCCCCGGTCCGGGAGGATCTCACATGCCGCGGAGCAGCTGCGCCCGTGAGCCATGGCCGCTGAGCCTGCGCATCCGGAGCCTGTTGCTCCACAACGGGAGAGGCCACAACAGTGAGAGGCCCAAGTACCACAAAAAAAAAAAAAAATACTTAAGGATGAAGAACTGATGCTTAATAATAATTCAGGATAGGTTTGGAAATGGAAACCATTATAACTTAAAAAACCAAACAATTATAACTATATGAAACCTATACTACTGAATATTTAAATATATCTCAATTTCTGATTTTTGTTCTTGATTATATTCCCTTAATGAGGATAATTTATTTTTAAATTTCTGTAAAATTTTCTAATACACTAGAAATGTATAAATTATTCTCTTAACATTGTTAGTTATATCTTATTTTACAAAAAGGTAGTTCTATGCCTATCAGACAAATGATTAGTATTAGAATTTCAAATAAGAATTATCTAACAACATGGTTATAGTGAATGGAAATCCAGACAGATATTTAGTCATATAATTAAGTGCATTTATACATTTAACTCAGAAAAAAATTTGAGCATATGTAAAATTTTCTTTGTTGTAACTCATCTGTGTTACTATCATATTGTTATTTTAACTGCAAAGTTTTTCTTCCCATAAAAAGTAAACAAATACATCACTACCTTCTGTGAAACAGCAATTTTAACCTCCCCTTGGAGTGCTTCAATTTGCTTTTTCTTCTGTTCAGTCAATTGCTTTAGCTCATTTATGTTACTCTGAAGTTGTTGTTCTTCTTTTTCCTTTTGTGTTAAACTATTCTGGGCCTGTATGACTTGTCCCTGCATTGAACTGAGCTCCAGCTTCAGCTGATGAGAAGTCTAAAAGAAAATAAAACCTGTTTAGCATTCATTTATCCATGCAACACACATTTATTGAGTACCTATTCATACCAAGCACTATAAGTAGAAACTACTGAGTCTATTGGCCACAAATAATCAGTAGTATACTAAAAAGAAAAATCCCTACCCTCATGTAGCTTTCATAACTGACACTATTCACTACTGGATGACATGCTGGATTAATCTTCAATATTTGTTTAATCCTGCCTTCCTTTTTAACTTATACATTTGGATAGAGCTTGCAAATGAACTAGATTAGTGTTCTCTTATATCACAGAAAAAGGGAAAATCAACATCAATCTTTAGACTGCTGAAATGTCTACTGTTTTGAATATTCTCAAAATGCTAACTGCATTCCCTGGCAGTCCAGTGGTTAGGACTCAGCGATTTCACTGCCAGGCCTGGGTTCGACCCCTGGTCAGGGAACTAAGATCCCTGCAAGCAGCACAGTGGGGCCAAAGAAAGTAAAATAAATAATTTTTTTAAAAAAATGCTAAATGAGCCTGTTGGCTACAGTGAATCAGAAAGGATAGCTTCATATTAACTGTGATAAAACCAAGGTAATTTTTGGCAAATATGTTTAGTATCTGTCTGATGACACTAAACTATACCACACAATTGTTTCCTCATTTAGAGATTTGAGGCATATTTTGCTACTACCTTATTTTAACAATCTACTAGGATATATTTCTGTTCAAAATTAGAAGTCACACATATAGAAGTCACACTGAAGTTCCTCTGTGGCCAAGGTGAACTACACTACCTCTCACCCGTCCAGCCAAAGTCATGTTTACATATTTTATGCATATTTCATTAAGAACCTAATTTGAGCATCTGACCATTCATAGTCACTTTTGAAAAAGTTTCAGTGCTATATATGGATGCTTCAGCTTATCTCCAATACAAAGGGAAATATTTTTGTGAAAAACAGGAGTCAGGTAGTGTTAATAATGATTATGTTATGATAACCAATAATAAAGTAATAGCTAACATTTGACCATTTATTTTGTTACAGTTGGTATTCTGAGCACTTTGAAATATATTAACCCATTTATTTATCGCAATAATCCTATGACACAGATTCTACTATTAGCCCCATCTTACTGCTGAGGAAACTGGAGCACAGAGAGATCAAGTCATCTGCCTAAGAAGACAAGGCAAGACAGCAAAACTAATAATTGGCACAGTCAGGATATAAATTTGCACAATCTGGGTTCATAGCTTGGGTATTAAACCTCCATAATTTTGCCACTTACATGGCTGGCATATAAAGTACAGGTGTCTTCTTTCAATCAACAACCAGAACACAATCACACTAAAGACTTGTCAGGACCATGTTTTGCTGCTTTATCAGATCTGATCTCTAGAAAGCTACATGCCTGGACTCTAGCTGCTAGAAGTATGTCTTCAGAGAATAACAATATATATTATACCCATTTATTTCCTCATTTGCTTGTTTGTTTTGATGGAGAACAATAGAAGCATTAATCATAGAAAAATCTCTTAATTGTTATACAACCATTATCAAATATGCCATTAATATAAATGTCCATGAAATAAAGAGCCCTTAAAATGTCATTTCTATGGAAAATCTATTAAGACTTTTTTTATCCATAGTAATGTTCCTTAATCTAGATTATCTAATTATAACTCTATAGTTAGTTGACTCAATTTTCTACCTTTATTAATTATAATCCTTTATTTTGGGCCTTTTATTAAACTAGCTTAAATCTTTTTAGTAGTAGGTAGAACACAAATGAAAAAACCTTCTTTTGACTTAAGTATTGTGAAAATATTTTGAAAATATAAAGACCTTATTATGCTTTACATATTTTTTGTTATAGAAAAAAAATCTTACCTCCTTCTCTTTTTCAAGTGCCTCTTTCAGTTCGTTCTGTTCCTTATGCATGCTTTCTGTCTGTACTTGAAGTTGTTGCTTTAATTCTTTGCACGTTTTCTCCTAAAAAAATGGAAACTACATTATGCAGAAATATTTGTAGTGAATTTAAGAATTTTGGTTTACAATCTCAGTAAGATCCACACAAGGAAATAAACCAGAATCACTGATGATTTAAGATGGGACAAAATCATCCATTTCAATAATAAAAACAGGCAAATATTATAGCAGTAAATGGGGAGGGAGAGGAAAAGGCTAAGAGTTTCTATTATCAACCAATAGTCACAATAAATACTTTAGATAATATTTAGACAAGATTTTAGAATACTTTGGAAACCACATTATGTCACAGAATTAATTAACTTATACTATTTTAAAAGTAGAATAATGGGCTTCAAAATATGGAAGCAAATTTTTTTAAAGTATTGAAACAACAAATAAAAATAATCACATATAACTTAGGTGGGAAGATGTACAGATCGAAGATGTTTCCTCCAAACAGAAAGGAACATAAAAGTAACATACGAAAATCATGTTTTTTATGGTACTCAACACTTTCACTGACCTTCATATTGAGAACAAAAAATGTTTACTTTTGCTGTTATTCTGGGTTAAAATATTTCTGAGAATACATTCCTCTTTATGCATTTCCTGAGACTCAGCTTTTTTTTCTCTATAGTTTAAATATTTTTTTTACAGTATCTCTAAGACACGGTATTATTTAGAGTTTTAGAAAATTGCATAAAGAATTAAGAAAGCTTATAGCACCAGAGTTAAAAATCATTTAGATCTTTCTGGTCTTCTTTCTTTTTTTTTTTTTTTTATAGTCAAGTGAAAAACATTTCAACTAGTAGCTATATTCTCTGTGGAAGTGTCCCTGAGGACAAACATGCTGTAGTCTTTCCCAAATCTAGCACCAGACCCAGAATAGAGAAAGACTATATACTCAACTGAAAATTTTCTGGGCCATTGGAAAATTAACACACACAAACACCAATATCTTTTTCTCAGGTTAAGTAATCCCAATTCCTTTCCTCTAAGAACACTTAAAATCATTTAAATGCATGGTGAAAAGTCAACAGTGAATTAAGCAGAAAAGTCACTACATTTTAAATAAAAATCACTTCTACCTAAGACAGTAAACATAAACAACTAACCAAATCTAGTACAGCAGCTTTTCCTTTCTGGTTTTCCTTTTCAAATTCACTTTTGGAGTTCTTCAAAGAATCAGAAACTTCTGATAATTTCTCTTTTGCTGCAGAAAGCTCTGCTACTAGAGTTTCTTTCTCCATCTTCACTTTTTGTAGTTCTGTTGCTGCTGTGTGAACTTTGTTATTCAATTCCTTGTGCTGCATCTTTGCATCTTGACTTAAATTTTCAATTTCTTGTTTAAGGACTTTTTTTTCTTCTTCTTGCTTGGTAAGCATTTGCTTAATATTTTCAAGCGCTTCAGATTTCTTCTGTAGATACAACTTTGTATTGGATACTCTAAATATTTAAGAAACAATTTAATAATGCATAATTTACCATTCAAATTAATAAATTATTGAGTTTTAAAACTTTCTTGTGTAGTTAAAAAGTAAAAACAATAATTTAATGTCATAAAACCACACAACTGAAAAATGCCTTAGAACATCTGATCCAATTTTTTAACAGATGAAGATGATTTTCCTCAAGTCAAATAAATTAGTGGTAAAACCAAGACCATCTAATCCCATGACTTAATCCAGTCTTGTTGACCACAATGTATCCCCAAATAAATCTGTGCATATAGCAAACCCTCTAGTGTATGACAGCCAGAAATGTTTTCCCATGTACCCTAAGGAACCTATTTATTACGTTAGCCCCCATGCACAGAGAACTCTGCCTCTTTCCTTGAAAAACTAAAACACATTATGTGTTTGCCAGGTCTTAAAACTTGAAAACACATAAGGTAACCAGGAAAAATAAAGTTAAAAAACAGAAGAAATATTTCATTTCAAACATGGAGGAAAGACAAAAGATTTACCTTAATCCTAGAGCCTAGCAGATTATATAAAAGATTTGTTATCATTTGTCCTTTAATATAAGTTTTCTACACCGGAATAAATTAAAAGTAAAAGTTACAAGAACCTGAAACTAACATGATATTGTAAATCAACTATACTTCAATTTTTTAAAACAGGGGAAAAAAAAGTTATAAGAATGAGGAAATGAAGATATTGTTTTAAGAAAGTTAAACTAAAGACTTTGCTTTCATAAAATGAATAAAATTATGCATATTACATATCAAAAGAAAAGAACACATTAAAGATCAACCATTTTTTGAAGTGAAAATGAAACCAAGTGCAAAGTAATATTTCTAGAATGCATACTATTTCCAATGTACCTTACTATCAATGTACTTTATTATAAATTCAACAATATGTTAAAGAGAGGTTATTAAAAAATGTACCAGCCACATAATTGAAGTTGGGTATTAATACAATACCAGAACTGCATCTATACCTTGAGGTTTTCTAACTTTTAGTCCCAGAAACTTACTTTTACTTTCAAAAAAGTAGCTAGAACATATGAAGGCACATTCACAGGATCCTGTACCTTGTGGATTTTTAAAGGTCTAAATAGAAAAGTCATTGTACTAATATTACTTTACCATTTAATATAGTTAAAATCCCTGTCAAGCAACCCTAAAATTGGGACTTGATATATTTACTATGCTACTTAACTTTCCCATAAGTAATTATTATAAAATCATAAGACTATGTGAATCAAAGAAAGCAAACAGAAATAAAGGCTTGCACAAATACCGTATGCTAACACATATATATGGAATCTAAGAAAAAAACAAAAAATGTCATGAAGAACCTAGGGGTAAGATGGGAATAAAGACACAGACCTACTAGAGAATGCACTTGAGGACATGGGGAGGGGGAAGGGTAAGCTGTAACAAAGTGAGAGAGTGGCATGGACATATATACACTACCAAACGTAAAATAGATAGCTAGTGGGAAGCAGCCGCATAGCACAGGGAGATAGCTTGGTGCTTTGTGACCACCTAGTGGGGGGCGGGTAGGGAGGGTGGGAGGGAGGAAGACGCAAGAGGGAAGAGATATGGGAACATATGTATATGTACAACTGATTCACTTTGTTATAAAGCAGAAACTAACACACCACTGTAAAGCAATTATACTCCAATAAAGATGTAAAAAAAAAAGTCAGTTTTGATATCTATCTATATCTATACCAGCTCTCTATTACGTAAAAAAGTTAATAGTAGATCCCTATTTATATTGAAACTTGTATATCTATATCACACAAATACATATAGAATTTTAGTTTAAATATGCCTGTTTTCTATTACACTAAAACCCTTTGAGACATATCTCATTAAATATTTTAAATTAGTGGCTTTACATTTCATGACAAACCTCTAGACATAAAAATAATAGAAAATTCTTTAGTACAAAAAAAAAGAAAGAAAGGCTTGCATAGTGACTACAAAACTTAGTTTATTTTTTTAAAAGTCACTTAAGGAAGTAATAAATAAATCCACAATCTGGGAAACCTTAACACCCCTTTCTCAGAAACTGACAGAAATGACCAGAGAAAAAAATTGGCAAGGATATAGAAGATTAGAACAACATTATCAACCACCTTAACCTAACTGATATTTATAGAACACTTTACCCAAAAACACATATATGTGTACATGGAAACTTAACCAAGATAAACCATACACTGTGCCCTAAATGAAAATTTGAAATGTCTGAATTTTACTGAGTATGTTCTCCTACCAAAATGGAATTAAATTAGAAACGAATAACAGTAAGATATCTAGAAGAGTCCTAAATATTTGAAAAGTAAACAATATACTCCTAAGTAACCCGTAAATCAAAGAAATCACAAAGGATATTTGAAAATACATTAAACCGCAGAGTAATGAAAATACATTATAAGATGGAATTTGGAGGGAAAG
>NW_006796149.1:610810-665993 GCF_000442215.2 Lipotes vexillifer
GGAAAGAGTTGCATGCAGAGTGAAGGTGGCCCTTGAGAAAGGGGAGCTCTGTACCCTGTTATTTGGGCTGAGTCCTATGACCAGGGGTGAGGTTTAGTCAAACCTCAGATGTGTTTACCCAGCCCTTCTTTCTTAGGTAGTACTCTAGAAATGCAGGACCCCACATAACAAATGTTTGCATAAAGTATAAAGGCAAAAATTTTAAAAACCTTAGTAGAAATGGAAAGAAACACTGGGCCCATAGGGGGCCTTGGGAAAGAGAACAAGAACCAACTCAAAGGTCATCTTCACAGACACATGACTGAGTTCCAGAGGTGACAAATCACTCAGTGGGTGATACAAAGGATCAGATGTACTCCCCAAATACCTAGGCACTGGAAACGATGACGTTAAGAGAAGAAATGCCACTTGAGGCACAAAATGCATCTGTATATCCTCAAGTTCACAATATCAGGACCCAATTTACTAGATGTGAGAACAAAAACATTTTGTCATCACTCCCAAAACAAGGATGAAACCATGAAGGTATAAAACAATTTAACTAACATCATCTTTGATGGGTTTTATTTCATTTCCCTGAAAGGTACTGAATACCTTTCCCAGGCTCTCAGCTTCCAGCTTTACTACTGAGAGTCAAAAACCCTCACCATCCTGACACAGATCCAGTCTGCCAACTGTCAGAGTGGTGTATTTGGCCTTTAAAGACAAAGTCTACTGAAATGTGACTGGTCACAAGCCCTCCTATTTAACCATACTGTGATGGCTTTATTTTTCGTTCACATTGATATCAGTAGTTTATAGAATCAAATAAATCTTTAAGCACTGTGATAGAAAAATTGAAATCTTATGAAACTTAGTCTATAATCCTCTCCCTTTAAGTAGTTTAGCTTACGTTTCTTTCTCCTTTTCAAGTTGTTTACTCAATTCTGTGGCTCTAAGCTCTAAATCTGTGTTCAGCTGTCTTTGCTCTTGTAGATCCTGCAAAGCTTGCTCCTTGTTTGCTTTAACTTCAAGAGTATCAGCTTCTAGTTTCTATGGCAGAAATATAAGACAAAACCATTTTAATGTCCATTACCTATCTATTAAACATTATAACATTTATTTACACTCAAATTGGTGTTGACATAACACACAAAAATAACCAAAAATATTTATGTTATAATAAAAAACACATTCTGAAGCCATCACTGAATAAAGAAGCCTTTATCTTGGAATCTTTCAGAAGACCTAGCAGCTGGCTTTATATATGACAGGCAGTCACTAAGTTTTTACTTTTTAAAATGAACTCTGGGGCTTCCCTGGTGGCGCAGTGGTTGAGAATCCGCCTGCCGATGCAGGGGACAAGGGTTCGTGCCCCGGTCCGGGAAGATCCCACATGCAGCGGAGTGGCTGGGCCCGTGAGCCATGGCCGCTGAGCCTGTGCGTCCGGAGCCTATGCTCCACAATGGGAGAGGCCACAACAGTGAGAGGCCCACGTACCACAAAAAAATTAATTAATTTAAAAATTAAATAAATAAATAAAATGAACTCTGAATAAGAGAATAAATTTAATTATATTTATTACTTGAGTAAAAGTTATTAACTCAAGTATGAAAAAACTAAGTAACAGGTTCACACATGGGCCCACTTAAAATATATAATCCTGGGACTTCCCTGGTAGAGCAGCGGTTAAGAATCTGCCTGCCAATGCAGGGGACACGGGTTCAAGCCCTAGTCTGGGAAGATCCCACATGCCACGGAGCAACTAAACCCGTGCACTACAACTACTAAGCCTGTGCTCTAGAGCCCACAAGCCACAACTGCTGAGCCTGCACACCTAGAGCCTGTGCTCTGCAGTAAGAGAAGCCACCACAATGAGAAGCACGTGCACCGCAACGAAGAGTAGCCCCTGATCACCACAACTAGAGAAAGCCCGCACGCAGCAACGAAGACCCAATGCAGTCAAAAATAAGTAAATTTATTTTAAAATAAATAAAATATATAATCCTTTATATTCAGTTTACAACACTAATGTTATATAATTATAAATATTCAAAACTAAAATGGAGTTGTCATGTCATCCTTCTCATTAACACCTATTGACCCTAAATATAAAGCCAATTAAACTTCTGATTTTGCTTCTTTAATCTCTTGGTCTAGAGATTATTATTCTTCACACTGTGGCTTCTATCTCATACATATACATATAACTATATGTATTTTTACGAATTTACAAAATCAAACTGTTAAATATATAGTTTGAACATCTATAAGCAATGCTTTTCTTGTATAGTTGTAAAAATTTTGCACACTATTTTATAAGCCAATTTAGGTACCTGTGGCTCTTACTCAACACTTACACTGGATATTCAATGTAACTATGTTAATTCTATTAACTACATATATACACAAACACACACATATATATATAAAACAGGTGGAATACTTCCTAAAATAATAATTACAAAATGTTAAATATCCGACATTGTCATAGATCACAATAGACACTAGTGGTTCTAAATATCTTTTTTTTTTTTTTTGGGCGGGGTGGGCACGCCACGAGGCATGCGGGATCTTAGTTCCTTGACCAGGGATCAAACCCGTACCTGCCCTGCAGTGGAAGCGTGGAGTCTTAACCACTGTACCACCAGAGAAGTCCCTAAATAACTATTTTTAAAAGATACTCAAACAGAATTCTCATTAGATGCCTTTCATCTAAAAAAAAAAGACCAAAAAAAAAGTTTTTCTGTTCTTTTCAACCATTACATCATGTAATTGATCATACCATTATCATTGACCATAAAGAAAAGGGAACCCGTAAATAGAATTGTAAATGTAATCTTCTTCTTCCATGTTATATTGCTATAGATGCACATATAGAAATATACATAGCCCATGCTTCTATAATTGTACAGAAGTGCTTCATCTGACTGTGAAGGTATAAGTTACATATATAGTAACTTGAGAAATTTTTCTTTAACTTATAGAAGTTCTAATTTAAACGACAAAGGACTCAGGTCAAATCCTTCTCTAATATGTGGAGTCACTCATTTAATCTCTAGTATAAATCAATACTTTCACTTGAAGTTGTGTTAAAAAAGAAGCAATTTACCATAATGTAAATTATAATAGTTTTAATAATATTAAATTAGAAACAAAATCCAAAGGGTTAAAATGTAAAAAAAGGAAGAAATATACCACACCTGAATATTACATTGGAATAAGGAGGGAAGGAGACAGGAATGATAGGGCAGAAGAGACTGCACAACAATAAAAAACTAAGTTCCTTGTAATTATAGAGTAGATCCTTGGTTGGTTGTCTCTTTAAAACACTTACACATTACAATGCAACCCGTATATATGTAAACTGCTATTTGTAAAAGCCATCCATTAGTGAAGAAATTAAAAGGTGGAATTCAAAATTAAGACATGAAAAAACTACAAGTAATTTTTTAAATTGGTCACAACTTCACATTTGTTTGCAAATTTAAAATCTTTGATTCCTTCTAGGTCATCAATTTCCATTGCTACTGCAGTAGAAAATATGGCTACAATTTCCTTTATACAAACCTTAATTTGACATTCCAGTTCTTCAGTTTTCTGTTCTAAAGTGAGGTATTTCTCTTTATATTCTTTAAGATGACTTTCCAGCTGACTGCAATGTTCTTGCTTATCCTGCAACTTTATAGTGACCTGATCCAACTGAGTAGTGATCTTATTTAACTCCTATAAAAAGTACAATTAAAGATAACTTTGGTAAGGTTTACTTTGCTGTAATGCCCAAATGTTTGGTCAAAGTAAAACAGAAAACTCTAACTTTATTTAAGAAACTATTTTGAGTAAGACCATAGATAAGTCTAATAATATATCAGAGGTTATATTTACCAACCAATGTAAAGGACCTGAACTGAAGTTGTACATAGTCTGAGATACTACGTTTACATACATAAGAGCTCAATAACTTTTTCTAGGAAGAGTTATTTTAGGAGCCAAAAGATACAACAGAATATTAAACAGGCTAATAATAAAATAACACTTTTATACTATAATTAAATGTTTTCAATGTACAAAACACCATTTTTTAATATAATTTTTTAATTACAGGGATTACATTATAAAACTTGAACAATTCATTTGGAATATCTAGTTGCACAGAAAAAAACAAAATAAAAATTACTAGTAAATCCATTACCCACAGATAATTACTATTAATGTTTTGATAACTTTCCTTCTAGTCTTTTCTGTATGTTAGTTTCTATTTTTTGATTTGTACTTTTAAAATAAAGGAGGTCGCTTTACATACTGTTTTACTGTACCCTTTTTTTGTTTGTTTGTTTTTTTGTGTTTTTTTTTTTTTTTGCGGTACGTGGGCCTCTCACTGCCATGGCCTCTCCCGTTGAGGAGCATAGGCTCCGGACGCGCAGGCTCAGTGGCCATGGCTCACGGGCCCAGTCGCTCCACGGCAATGTGGGATCTTCCTGGACCAGGGCACGAACCCGCGTCCCCTGCATTGGCAGGCGGACTCTCAACCACTGCGCCACCAGGGAAGCCCTAACCTCCTTTGTTTTTACATAATGCATCATGAAACTGTGACATTATTTTCTAAAATATCATTATACATGACTGCGTAAATTTCTATTTTATCAATACAGGCCATTTTTTAGCCAAATGTCCTATTTTATATTCTTAGATTGCTACAAACCTTTCTGCAGATATGCTAACAGCATGCTTAAAACTACAATTATTTCCTTAGGGTAAAGGACTAAAAGTGAGCTAATGAATATGAAAAATCCTAAAGGTCTTAAAATAAATATATTGCCAACCAGCTTCCCCTACCACCATCAAAAGGTTGAATTAACGTATACTATTGCAAGCAAGGTATGGAAGTGGCTTGTTCTTCTACACCATGTCCAATCCTTCCAGTGTTAAACACTTACACACAAACATTTTACCTTAATAAGGGCATATTCCATTATTGTCTTAATTTGCAATTGGTTCTTAATGAACTTGAGGATTTGCTAATATAGTTTTGATCATTTACTTTTTTTTAGTCACTTATTTCTTATGTAAAAGTGTTTTAAACATCAAAAATATTAACCCTTCATCAGACATACTTCAGAAAATGTTTTATTCTTTTGCTACTTGCTTTAGAATTTTGTAATATTTTTGGCAGGTAAATTTTAAACTTTTATGTGGTTATTCTTATAAATACTTTTTCTACTATAGTTCCTGGCACTGACCTAATACTTAGAAAATACTTTCCAGATGTGTTTAGCAATAATGTAAATAACAATATAAAGTAAAAAGCAAGTTGCAGAACAACATATATAATGATAGTATATGTATAAAACAAAAAGATCTGTGTGTGTGTATATATACACACACATATATTTTTGTTCAATGTTTATATATGTCTGGAAGGATACATACCAAATTTAAAAGCAAAATTTCCATATAAGGAGAAAAGATGGATTGGGGTTAAGGGTAAATATAGAAAATCATTTTGTTTTGTTAACTTGATACACTACTATATTATTTAAAAAATGTTTGGACCAACAACCAGTATTACTTCTCAAGCAAAAAGTAAACTTTAAAAATTCCTACCTGGTCAAAGGTAAGAAAAATCTACCAGCATTTTGAGCTTGGCCCTAAAGGAGAAAGCTTTTATTCTACCAGAAGTGTTGAAAAGAGTAACTTGTGTATGCTTTCCAGCCCTACTTACTCCTACCCCCAAGAAAACAGAGTAACTCTTACTGTTGAGATGGAATACATGGTGCTCTTTTCCTGCTTCCAAGTGGGAAGTATATCTGGGTCACAGCCTGATTACCTACTTAAAACAGGTGTGGAAATCTGTCTCTTTCCCAGTCATTGGCACTTGATGGGATGAAGCAACAATTCAACAATTAGGAGTAAACATTTCAGCTCCACACCAAGGTCTATATTATGGGAGAAATACAATATTAAGAAGCTCAACCATAGCTGCACGAGTTGAGCTTTATCAAAAACAAAGATGGGGCTTCCCTGGTGGCACAGTGGTTGAGAGTCCGCCTGCCGATGCAGGGGACGTGGGTTCGTGTCCCGGTCTGGGAAGATCCCACATGCCACGGAGCGGCTGGGCCCGTGAGCCGTGGCCGCTGAGCCTGTGCATCCGGAGCCTGTGCTCCGCAACGGGAGAGGACACAACAGTGAGAGGCCACATACTGCAAAAAAAAAAAAAAGATGTTTTTTGTTTTTGTTTTTGTGCCACACCTCTTGTCTTGTGGAATTCGTAGTTCCCCAACCAGGGGTTAAACCTGGGCCACCATGGTAAAAGTACCAAGTCCTAACCACTGGACTGCCAGGGAATTCCCAAATATGATACTTTTATCTCCATCTGTCTGACTCTTGCATCTACCACTCAACTGGTTCTGAACTCAGGGATAAATTAAGGAGAATAAGCAGGTCAATCACAGTATTATATAAAACTGAATATCATTTTTACATGTTTCCAGTTACTTTATCTGCCAAAACATTAGGTTATGGTAAGAAATTGCATCAGGTTCTCATACCTGCTGTTTATCTTGTAATGCGTTTTGGGCTGTGTCCAAATGATTTTGAAGATCTGCTCTTTGAGCAGTTTTTGCTGCTTCTGCTGACAGCAATAATTCAGTTTTGGCTTTAATCTGTAACAAAATTTACAAGTCATTTAATTTGTATTTAGTTCTTGATTTCCCCTTGCTCGAGTGTACATTACTTTTGTCACTAAATAATTTTAAAAAATTAAATATTTTGGCAGAAAACATAAAGATTTAGACATTAAAAAATAAGTATGTGATAATCCCCCAAACAGGAATGAGTAGGAGAGAATACTCCTAATAATGCTTGAATAAATGATAAAAAGATGTCCCTATATAACAGCAAAACACTTCCCCCTCTCTAAAATTGGACATCCACATATTGATTATCTTTAACTCATCTAATAAATATATTTTTAAAAGAAGAAATGTGTATCCTCTTTTCCAAATTCTAATAGTGTACTTGTTATTTTATTATATCATTTCTGATTTTCAATGGAATTATTCTCCTCAAATAAAGAAAATTAAGGCTTAGAAATGTTTCTATAACTTCCTCTACTATAGTATAGAATAAAAAACCAATGATGAGAATGAAGAAAGAAATATGTCTTAATTTCCACACCATGATTGACTCACTGAGCAAGGCTTCCATACTGGCCCCTGAAAGAAAACACATTAAAATACATAGTGGGTGCTTCCCTGGTGGCACAGTGGTTGAGAGTCCGCCTGCCAATACAGGGGACATGGGTTCGTGCCCCAGTCCAGGAAGATCCCACATGCCACGGAGCGGCTGGGCCCGTGAGCCATGGCCGCTGAGCCTTCGCGTCCGGAGCCTGTACTCCGCAACGGGAGAGGCCACAACAGTGAGGGGCCCACGTACCACAAAAAACAAACAAAAACATAACGGTACCATACAAAGTTGGGTGTTTTTTTTGGCTGTGCTCGAGGCTTGCTGGATCTTAGTTCCCCAGCCAGGGGTTGAACCTGGGCCCTCAGCAGTGAAAGCGCCATGTCCTGACCACTGGACCACCAGGGAATTCCCTAAAGTTTTTTTTTTAACCAAACCTTTTAAAAAATCAAATTCAAAATAATTCAAATATATGTAACAGAAATCTAATGGTATAATAATATCAAACAACTTTGAACTTAGGAAACAATAATAAGGGCTTCATGAAAAAAAAAGGGAAAAGATCTGGTAGTTTCAGGAAGAGTAATTTGCTGGGAGAGAGAGAAAGAGACGGAGGGAAAGGGAGAAAGGCAAACAGGAAAGCTCAACAACTGTCTAAATACAACCTTTATTTAATTCCTATTCCTAATTTTTTTTTCCATTAATAAGTAAGGCAGGGGGTGGGGAGGGAGAAAGAAACGATTTAAAATATGTGATGGCCTAAAATTGGTGTTTTATTCATGCAAACTCATATTAAGTTACATAATTTGATATTACCTGTATATCAAGCTGGGAGACCTTCTCCTTGCTTTCATTTAATTGACTACTTAATTCATTAATGCTGGATTCTAGGGAAAGGACACGGTCTTGTGCAGCTCTGAGATGTGCCTTCTGCTCTTGCACCTGGTCGTGCAAATTCTCCTGGGCTTGTTTATGACTTTCTGACTGATTCTTCAGCTTCTCTGTTAGTTGAGTTACCTACCATATAAGCAAGACTCTAATTATGAGGTCACAAATGATGTAACAAGAACTAAGAAACCCCAATTTAAGCACCATGAGAATGTTAAAGTGCTCTATGATAGATTATCTCAACTTTTTTTTGAGAAACATTATTCACATCTTTCCAAAAATAAGTAAACATAATATCTCAAAATCATAAGAATAACATCAAATTCAGAGATTCCTATTATTTTTAAAACTAACTCTACTGAACTATAATTTAGATGTAATGAAATTCACCCAATTCAACTGTACAGTTTGAGGAGAGCTGATAAATACATACATTCATTTAACCATCACCACAATCAAGAGAACATTCCAATTACCCCCAAAATTTTCCTTATGCTCCTGTGCACTCAGTACCCACCCTCCACTCATCTCTGGCCCCAGACAATCACTGATCTGACTGAATAATAAGAATTCCTTATATATCCTGGATGTTTCTGAATTGTCAGATATATGTACTACACATATTTTCTCCCAGTCTGTCTTGGCTTTTATTTTTGTAATGGTGTCTTTTGAAGAGCACTCATTTTTCATTTAGGTGAAATCCAATTCATCTGATGTTTCTTTGGGGTACTCTGGTTAGAATGCATTGAGCTTCTTGCATCAGTTGTTTCATATTTTTAATCGAATTTACAATTTTTTCAGCCACTATTTCTATAAATATTTTCCTCCTCCCCACTCTATTTTGACACTCATTACATGTATGCTAGATTACATGATCCTATCCCACAGGTCATTAAGGCACTGTTCATTTTTTTTCCATCCTTTTTTCTCTCTGTGCTTCATTGTGGACAGTTTCAATTACCTTGTCTTAATGGTCACCGATACTGTTTTCCATTTGCTTAACCTATTATATTCAACTAGTGAAATTTTCATTTCAGATTTTTTTTTAATCTCTAGAAGTTCTAATTTTTATTGTTTCCACTTCTATTTCCATTATTATAGTTTTTTCTTTATATCCATAAGTATATTTTATTTTTTTAAGTGTAAAGGTTTTTTTTAAATTATGTGTAACATAGGCAAAATTATTTTATTTATTTATTTTTGGCTCGTTGGGTTTTCGTTGCTGCCCACAGGCTTTCTCTAGTTGCAGTGAGCGGCGGCTACTCTTTGTTGCAGTGTGCAGGCTTCTCTGATTATGGTGGCTTCTCTTGTTGTGGAGCACGGGCTCTAGGCATGCTGGCTTCAGTAGTTGTGGCACAAGTCCTCAGTAGTTGTGGCTCACGGGCTCTAGGTGCAGGCTCAGTAGTGTGGCACATGGGCTTAGTTGCTCTGTGGCATGTGGGATCTTCCCAGACCGGGGCTCGAACCCATGTCCCCTGCATTGGCAGGTGGACTCTTAACCACTGCGCCACCAGGGAAGTCCTGGCAAAATTATTTAAGTCAATAAATTTTTAAGGAATTTCATATGTTCTGATTCTTTCTACTGCCAATCACCTTAGTTCCTCCAAACTCAAAATCTTCAAGATAAAATAGCCCTTTCAAAAAGAAGTTGTCATGTGAGTCAGCCACAATTCTTCTAGTTGGGCTTCTTCTACCTCCAATGGAATACGAACACACTTCAAAATTCCCATCCTGTAATCTTTGGGATCCAATTTCCTCAAGCAATTTACTTTAGGACCACGTTTAAGGTCAGGAGATAGATCTGCCTGGTTTTGAATTTGACACCCTTTAAAAATATATTAGGTTCAGGGCTTCCCTGGTGGCGCAGTGGTTGAGAGTCCACCTGCCGATGCAGGGGACACGGGTTCGTGCCCCGGTCCGGGAAGATCCCACATGCCGCGGAGCGGCTAGGCCCGTGAGCCACGGCCGCTGAGCCTGCGCATCGGGACGCAACGGGAAAGGCCACAACAGTGAGAGGCCCACGTACCACCAAAAAAAAAAAAGAAAAAGTATTAGGTTCAAATCACATTCACTCCTAAGCCATCACACCCTAGAACAGTACAGATCGTTGGGATATGCCAATACCTTTTTAATGTGATATTTTTTAATTTATTTATTTTTGGTTCCATTGGGTCTTTGTTGTGGTGCATGGGCTTCTCATTGTGGTGGCTTCTCTTGTGGAGCACGGGCTCCAGGTGTGCAGGCTTCAGTAGTTGTGGCACGTGGCTCAGTAGTGGTAGCTCACAGACTCTAGAGCACAGGCTTAATAGTTGTGGCGCACAGGCTTAGCTGCTCCATGGCATGTGGGATCTTCCCGGACCAGGGCTCAAACCTGTGTCCCCTGCATTGGCAGGTGGGTTCTTAACCACTGTGCCACCAGGGAAGCCCACCAATACCTTTTTAAAATCCAGACACTGTGTTCAAGATAAAAGCCTAAAAAAAGAAGCCATCTTTGTTTCATGTCAACATTAAAATTAGAGTACTAAATCAATGCAGCTGGTAATTTAAAAGCTTAAGATATGAGGGAAATTATCAGCTCTATAATCCTGGAAGCAATCTTTATGTTTATCAATACACCCCCATCACTTGATTCTATTTTAGGTATGATGTTCCTTCTTATCTGTATCAAAACTCATACTGAACACTGAGTTCTGGGTTGCAAAAGAGGATTTATTTTTGTACCTGTCTATAAGTCTTTGTCCACAAATTAAACAAAAACAAATACAAGTGCTATATAAGTATATTTTAAAAGCTGTGTTAAAGTACTTGTCTGATGACTCTATCCTCTCTCATTTCTAATGGGGTTCTATCGCATTGAATCATTTTTCTCCTGCTTACAGCTCACATGTTTTCTGCTTTGTGTGTCTTTATTTTCTGCTTCTTTGTAATTTTTTTTATATTTGTTATGACAAGTCTGGATTTTGCTGTCTTCTTTCAAAGAATGTTGAATTTTACTCCAGCTGACAGTTAATATACTTGTGGTTCAGCTAGACCCTTTCCAGGCTTGTTCCTATCCTTCTTAGGTCAGGTGTAGGCTAGCTTTTAGTCTAGGGATAGTTTAGCTTTACTCCTAAGGTGTGACATTCCTGGGGTTTCTACTGAATGCCCCCAAGTGTTCAACCATGTCTTTCTGCTCTAACTGGCTAGAACTTGAATGTTTCCCAGCTCTGTGAGTTATAATCATTTTTCAGCTGCAGCTCCTAATAACTGTTCACTGCCTGGCCTCATGGAATCTCTCCTTATGAGTGTAAAGATTAGCATTCAGTGAAAGGTTCAAGTGTATCTCTAAGCAGATTTCTGGAGCTTTTTCTCTACATTGGTCCCTATTCTCTGACATTCTGCTCTGCAAATTTGAGTTCAACTTCTCTGAACTTCAAATCTCTCACGTCTTAGTTCGTGAGACTGCTGTGCTTTCCTTGGATTCCCCCAACCTGCACCAGTCTGAAAAATGTCTCTGGGTCAAAAGTTGGAATGGTCAAAAGGCTCACTTCACTTGCTTCTCTTCTCTCAGGGATGAAAACCTGCTTGTTGCACAATGTCTGAAAACAGTGGTTTTACACAGTTTTTTCTCCTTTTCTAGTTGTTTACAGTAGGAGGACTAAATAGGTATCAGTTACTCCAATATTGCCAGAAGCAGAAGTACATAAATTTACTTTCATTTATTCTTTTTCCAAAATTGTATATGCATTTCAGATCAAATTTGTATAATAAGCAATGTCAAGTTGTATGCAACTTTCAACTATAAAAGCTAGTCTAAATAATTCTTCATAAAAACTGGTAACCTAGGCTAACTTTGAAATTTGGGGGAAAAATTTGTGTTATATTCTAATACCCAAATTAGAAAAGTGATATGACCTACTTATACTTTAATACTTTCTCATTTAGACAATTAGAATTCTCTTCTTGGACAATTCTTCCAAAAAGTGACCATAAATTCTTTACAGTTTGAAAATGTATTAAGCTAAATTTTATAAGTTTCACTTAAACTAACACATAGATGTTAGAATGATAAGGCAACTTACCAAAATTATTAGCTATTCCAAACACATATACAGTATCAAAATATAGGTAACCACTAAGCCTGGTTATTAACCAATACATAGTAACAACTAACACTTGATTAGTGGTTTTAGTTTATAAATATATTTTGTTATTTACTTTTTTGAAAACATCACAAAATACCATGAGGCAAGTATATATTATTAATAACTTTTCAATATGAGCTAACTATACTTTTCAAATGAGCTAACAAGGGGAAATGATTTGCTCATGGTCATCACAGGTAATAAATTACATCCTGGGACATGAACTGAGAGTTCCTTCATCAAATCATGTTAGCTTATTCTCACGACAGTAGCAATCCACCTCTAAGGTAAATATATTTGTCAGAAATACATAATAATTTTTAAAGTACTAAATATAACAGAAGAATCATTTAGATAAAGCACTTAGTAAGATTTAGAGAGATAAAAGTAAATTTTAGAAATAGAATACACTTGAAAAGTAAATTTTAGAAATAGAATACACTTGACAAGCTTACTTGTTCTTGTAATGTATGGTTTTTTTCTTGTAACTGGTTAAGAACAGCAGTCTCTCCCTCACCAGCCTGGATTTTTGCATAAAGGTCTTCTCTTTCCTTTTCTAGTAAAGAAATATTTTCTTTACTCTTCTGTAATAAGGCTTCAAGGTTCTGGATCTTTTGGTCCTTATCACCAATTTGACGTAGTACTTGTTCTAAATCATTCTGTAAAGAATTGAAAACTACTACCTTAATGATAGAGAACTTAAAAAGTTATTCCTCAAACAAAATGATAATAAATAAATTTTAAGACTCAAACTCTTAGTCTTACATATTTTTTACTAATCACTGTATTTTAACATGGTAAATTTAATTAAATAATTAGAGCTATATACTTAACAATATAAACCTATATTATTGATAATAAACTAGAATTTAACCAAAATACCCCTTCAATTAACCATATTCTTATTCTAACACTCTGACCTCACCACCTACGACGACTCTTGTTTACTCCATTTCAGACACGTGGGACTCCTCATTATTCCTAATCACACCAGGGACATGCCCACCTCAGAGCCTTCGCACCAATTGTCTCTTCTGCCTGGCACACTTCCTCACAAAGTCACATAGCTCATTCCCTCTCCTTCCAATGTTTGCTCAGATGCCACCTTCTCAATCATACCTACCCTGATCATTACATTTAAAATTGCAGCCTTTCCAAGTACTCCCTCTCCTGAATATTTTTTCTTTCCATAGCACTTATCTTCTAACACTAAATAATTTACTTATTTTTCATGTTTATGTGCCTCCCTCTGCCCCCTCACAAGAATGTAGGCTCCAAGAAGGTGAAGATTTTTATCTGTTTTATTCATAAAGGTATCCAAGACTTGTATGTTCTAAGATATTTACTGAATGAACAGAAAAGTAAGTGATTGTACTCTAACGCACATACACTCATGAAAGATCATTTCAATACCCCAATAGGACTCTTCTGTCACTACATCAAGGGATCCCTCTTCTTTACTTCACCAAGGACCGTCATGTTACACAAAGCACATGCAAGAGCCCACATCCAGAGCAATACACATTAATGTTGAGAGCTATCTGACCCACAGCCTTTGCCTCTGCCTCAATCATTCTAAGAGAGCCAGAGAACCTCTACCCAGAACAAGGCCCTAACAAGCTCTTACGCAAACTTTATAGCAGCCCACACCACCTTCCTGAGACAGAGCCAGCAACCCCCTGGTACCCGCAACGAAGTGTGCCAATATTAAAATATGTGAGATCGGGGCTTCCTGGGTGGCGCAGTGGTTGAGAGTCCGCCTGCCAATGCAGGGGACACGGGTTCGTGCCCCTGGACCCGTGAGCCATGGCCGCTGAGCCTGCGCGTCTGGAGCCTGTGCTCCGCAAAGGGAGAGGCCACCACAGTGAGAGGCCCACGTACCGCAAAAAAAATGTGAAATCGGTCACTTTCAAACATGTTTCTCATCCCTTTAAGTTTCAATCACGAAACGATGAAAAGCAACCTAATCTCTCTGCTCTCATCCTCTGTTCCTGCCACTAAGAACCCTCTCTGTACATTCTACCAATCTTCTGGAAACACAGTTCCAGGGCTAAGCTTTTTCTAGAACTATCACTCTATTTCCAAGTCTAACTGAAGTTTGGTGCTCCCTGTACAGATGCTGATTCCCCATCAGCCCTCTCTGATATGTAAGGACTGTTCTGTTGGGCAAGCAGGAGGTTGACTTTTTCTAGATTTCTTCACTGCCATTACTCTCTCCCTCAAGTAAAAGGTTTATGCTGCTTTGGGAATTATGTATTCATTTATTCTACCCTCTATGCTGTGTTGCTATCATCTATAAATCCCTACCTCATTCACTGAAGACTTGAGACCTGATTTAGTCTTTCTCTCAATCCCAATTTCTGCCAATTTCCTGGGAAATACAAATTACATAGAGAATTAAGAGTACAGCCTCAACATTCATATCATCTTAATTCCTGGACCTTTATTCATTCTATTCAATCATTCACATGCAGGATCTTGTAGTCACCTGAAATTGTTCTAGATTAAAAAAATGTCAATTATCCTACTCTGTGACCACAACTTCCTGTCTTCCAGTTTCATGACCTTATTTCTGCTCTTCAATGTCAAAGAGACATTAACCTCAATTTTATTCTAGCATATTTAGCATACACCTAGCTTTTCTTCCTGAATCTCATATATGAACTAATCTTAACTATTCTTTCATCTACATTCTCCATTTCCTTTTACCCCCCAAGTTTCCAATACAGCCACTCCAAAAAAAAACCCAATCCTAGATCAATGGTGCAATCTGCTTTCTCCACACCTACATTTCTAAGCACTATTAGAGCAAAATCACAAACCTCCATAGATTGGTGCCACCACAAATTTCTAGACTCCAACCTCTATTATATACTCAGAATCATCTTTTCACTCCTGCACTTGAGTGGGGTTCTCATCCTCAAATATTCCCCTAAATAACCATTTAAAAGATTAATCTTAATCTCCAAATTCTTAATCTCTGTCCACCAGACATTCAGCTATTACTATTCAAACTTAACCTGGGGGGTGGGTGGTGCTATATTATCTTCAGGAATGACCTACCATGACTTTTCTTCCTCTTACCTATAAAATTAGACATATATAATTCAAAAATATTTACACACTACTATATGTAAAATAGATAACCAACAAGGACCTACTATACAGCACAGGGAACTATACTCAATATTTTGTAATAACTGTAAAGGGAAAGAATCTGAAAAAGAATACACACACACACACACACACACACACACACACACACACATATATATGCATATGTATGTATGTATTTATGTATAACTGAATCACTGCTGTACACCTGAAACTAACACAATATTGTAAATCAACTATACTTCAATAAAAATAAATAATAAAGTAAAATATATTTAAATACACACACACACACACACACACACACACACACACACACACACACACACACACACACACCCCTCCTTTCTTCAAAGGATATCCTTCACAGGATAAGTTTGAATTTACCACCACCCATTGTATCAGTGACATCATAGCTTATGAATACCTTATTCCTTCAGTCACCTCCCCTTCTCCAATATCCTCAATTATTCCCTCTCTACTAGTCCCTTTGTCCTACATTATAAACATATTCAGGTATCTCTGGTTCTCAAAAACACTTCCTAGACCAAGTCCCACTCCAGCTTCTACCCAGTCTTTACGCAATTCACATTTTAATTTCAAAAGTAATGCATATTTACTTTTCCCACTCCCTCATCTCTCATTTACTCATCAATCAAAAATCAGACATTCATGTCTATCACTTTATTGAAGTTATGCTTCACAAGGTCACTAATTCTTAAATACTTAACCTAATGAATATTTTTCATTTATCACACTGGGCATCCTCTCCACACACTCACATTTGAAGTTGCTGCTTACTCCCAACTTTTGACTCTCCCTAGTCCTTTGGCTTTCACTCTGCAAAGTCTCCTTAATTGCTATGATCATTCTTTCTTTGAGCTGTTCTTCCTCTACTCATCCATCCCTTAAATGTTAGTGTTTCCCAGAAGTCTTGTGTCACCAGTTGTCTGTTTTTCTCATTACACTCTCTCCCTGGTTGATCACATTTATTCTAATAATTCCATTTACCCCATAAATACTGTCTCTCACAGATAATATATAGCATGGTCCTCTCCTTCAGGCTTTAAATTAATACATCCCATAGGTGTCTCAAGACTTGTCCAAAACTGAACTCACTGCACTGGCCATATTTCTCAAGTTCATTAACACAGCTGATGATACATCCATTTACCATGTACCCAATGTTACCAGTCTGCAAGCCATTCCCTTTCTCTGTCATTCCCTACAACTATTAATTTACCTCCAAAGTAGTATTCACATTTGTCTAAAGTAGTATTTTACCTCCAAAGTAGTATTTACTTTACCTCCAAAGTAGCATTCATATTTTTCCCTATGATATTTTTTAGCAATTGCTTAAACTAAGACCATCATTATTAGGTGGCGCAGTGGTTAATAATCTGCCTGCCAATGCAGGGGACACAGGTTCGAGCCCTGGTCTGGGAAGATCCCACACACCGCAGAGCAACTAAGCCTGCCCACCACAACTACTGAGCCTGCACTCTAGAGCCCGCAAGCCACAACTCCTGAGCCCACGTGCCACATCTACTGAAGCTGGGGTACTCTAGAGCCCGTGCTCCGCAACAAGAGAAGCCACAGCAATGAGAAGCCCGCACACCACAAAGAAGAGTAGCCCCCGCTCGCCGCAACTGGAGAAAGCCTGCATGCAGCAACGAAGACCCAACACAGCCAAAAATAATAAATAAAAATAAATTGATAGAAAAAAGGACCATCATTATTTTTCACCTAAACTACTGCATATATGAGTCTTTTAACTGATCTCCTGTTTCAGAATATTCTCTCCAAAATTCATGTTTTACAAAAATATGAGAATAATCTATTTAAAAATCAAATCTGGCTATGGCACTTCTAAAGACCTTCAATACCTTTCTATCTTCAGGCATAGATAGAAAGGCCTTCCATAAACTTACCCATGTCTAATGCTCTGGGCTCTTCTCCAACTCATCTCTAAATTACATTTTAAGCTCCAGCAAAACCTAACAGTTTTGTTCATACCAGCTTCACTATTCTTTTCCTTGTAACGTCTACTTGGAGTATACTACTCACTATCACCATCTTTGCAACCCAGAAACATCTACACAAACTTTGCAACAGATTGCCCCTTCTAAGGAAATTTTCCGTAACTGCTCTTTTCCAAATTTTATCCGCGTTACATAACTGTCTTCTCTATGCTATCATAATAATTTTATACGCATATATACACCTAGAACTATACTCATCACATCTCTTTAATTAGTTTTTAGGACTTTTCATAATGAGAGACTTTGCCTGGCCTCTTTGCCATCCTTTTCTTGTTCCTCCCCAGAGATTGAGAATTTAACTAACTGGAAAGCTTGGAATAAGGAATCAAGAATGTTTAACTCAGCCCCTTGCTCTCCCCTCAGTCTAAGAGACAACCTGCCTATAAGAAGGTAAAAGGCTGTCATTTCCAGCTTTGTCTGTGATTGGATGAATAAATTTAATTCTGTGGTACATTACAAGAAAGTCCACTTGCCTGCAATCTATACCAAATTCTCTACCTCATCTTTACTACTCTATTTTTTTGCTACTCTTTATAATAAAACTCCTAGAGTTATCTATATTCATTGCATCAAACTTCTCTCCTCCCATTTTCTTTTGGACCCTCTCCATCAGGCTTTTACCCCTCCTTCTCTTTACAAATTGCTCTTACCAATGTCATCAGTGACTTCATGTTGCCAAATCCAGTACGATTCCCAGTCTTCATCTTGTTTGACCTCCATCCTTCCAACTACCCAAGCCAAAATCCTTGGAATCATCCTTGACTTCTCTGCTGATGCTCCATATCAATCTATCAGTAAATCTGTCAGCTTTTAAAGTATATCTAGAATCTGACCATTTTTCACTACCTGCACTGTTTCCACTCTGATCCAAGCCATATCATTTCTTGTGTCAATTATTATAGCAGTCTCTTAGCGATTTTCTTTGTTTCTACTTATGTGCCCCTACGGCCTACTCTCAATACAGTAGCCAGAGTAATCCTACGAAATTATAAGTCCGATCATAGTACTCCATTGCTCAGAATCCTCCAATGATTTCTCATCTCACAGTAAAATTCTTAAAATTACCTAGGAAGCTCGACATGTTCTGATCCACTGTGATCTCTATGGCTGTGATTCCCTATGGCTTTTAACTCTTTTACCACTCATACCACTCCACTCACTGGCTTCTTGATGTTCTTGTACACCTTCCCTTCCTTTAGATCTTCTCAAAGATGCCTTCCCTGGCAACCATATCTAACATTGCAGTCCCACCTCCAGATCCCCAGATACTTCCTACTCCCCATCCCTTTTTTCATCTCCATAGCACTTCCACCATCTAACACACGATATATTTTGCCTATTTACCTTGGCTAGTATTTGTCTTCCTCACTAAGCTCCATGAGAGCAGACATCTTTGTCTGTATTCTTTGCTGCCATATCCACAAAATCACTTCCTTCGCTAAGAGTAGACATTAATATATATTTGTTGACTGACTGAATGAAAGAACAAATAAATGAATACAATATTTGGATCTCTAACCACCTGACTCCCATGCCACTATCCAAACTCAGAAGGGAAAGAAAGGCATATTACTTACTGCCTCCTTTCAATTCCAACATTGCTTCTGTGTGTATATCATTAGATTGCCATTTCCTAGAAGGCAGGCACTGTGTCTTACTCAGCTCTCTCGGCTTACCACTGGGCCTGACACACAGTGCTCAATAATATTCAATGAATTAATGAAAGACCGAAGGAATAAATGAATGTCAAATTCAAATTCATTTCAAATATCTGGGTACTGTCTTCTGCTCACCATAACAAAAAAAAAAATTTAACTTATTTCAATCTTCTGAGCTATACTATAGAATCTGTACAAATTTAGCTCAGTAACATTTTCTATACCTACAATTCCAATGTTCATATGATAGCTCTGAAACAGGGAAAGACATGACCAATAAACAGTAAGTTCTATTGTAGGAAATACAAAATGTTATTTTTTTACTGAGGTAAACTAAACTGAGAAATTTTATTTGCATTTTTAATTTCTAAAATAAGGTATTTTTAATAAACAATAATAAATAATTTATTATGTATAAATGACAATTTAAATAAATATTTTATTTAAATAAATTTAATAAATTTCTTTAACAGAAATTTAATAAATTTTAAATTTTTATATAAATTTATAAGTAACAAGTCTATTTATAATAAATATTTTTTAATATTTTAGAAAAAAATTTCAACAGAGCAATCAAAAGAAAATGATTTTCTGATTATCCAGATACTGAAAATTATCAAAACTCTTCATAATCAAGTACTTTGCATTATCTAGTTTCACCACAACAAAAGGATAATGATTTGGTTAATTTTTGTTTAAAAGGCTAAAAATTCAAATACTGTTTACCTGAGCTTCACGAAGTTTTGCTGTAGTGCTTTGCTGAAGAGCTTGTTGTTCCTGATGCTGTTGCTTTGTTTTATCTAACTGATGCTGCAATTCTGTGGAATTTGTTACCTTTTCCTTCAACTTAAAAAAAAAAATGAAGACTGTCAGTTGACAACTTAAAGGCATAATGCTAGCATATAAATATCTGGTAGTACTTCAGATCTCACAATTCTCAAGTCTGAAGAGAAAATTCAATTCAAACAACAGATAAAAATCAACTTTAAAAGCAATATCTCATTACTTATAGAATCGTAATCTCATGATTAAGAAATTATTCCTTATTGATTCTCATCCTGAAAAGTATAATATTCTTTCTCCAGGTTGGCATTTAGTTTATTATTGTTTTTATATACTAATATGATCAAGGAATTAATTATATATAATTAATTATATATTTTTAATTAATTATATAATTATTTTTGTAACAGTATCAATATTTGTTTTACTTTTTTCACAACAATCATCATTATCACTTATTGGGAAACAACAGCATGATCTACCACACTAAGATTTTGGGTCTAGAAGAAAATCTTTTGCTGAAGCTACAGATTTTAACTCTCAGGGTTTTTTCAATTCTAATAAAAGAAGTACTTTAATGATAACTTTTACTTTAACCAAATAGCAGTTACCATTTTTGCCAACTACAGCTTAAATTAGGATAGCATACAATCTTATGTTTAATTTTTAAAAGAGAAAATCCTTAAATGCAAACTCAAAGTTTATATGCACCAACTACATGTCATTAATGCCCTCAGCAACTGTTCATTTTTCAGAGTCATTAGGAATTGGTCCTTCCTGGATAGGAAGACTCTTCTTGAGCAGCCTGACAGGTTCACCCCGAGAATTTATCCTGCCTAAAGCTGAAGAGTAGCCTTCTTTGCACATTTCTGTTGAGAACTTTAGGGAATACAATCACAACAAAATGACTTAATGCAGTTAATAAATAGGACGTTTTAACTGGGGAGAAATAAAAGTCCCAACTTAAAGTTTAAAACATCCAATTAAAGCTCTTGACCATAAAAAGATTAAAAACAATATTTAAGATGCCTCAAATCTATCAATAAATGTACTAATGTAAACTCATTTGAAATGCGAGCTTACCTCTTCTTCTAAACGAGAAAGTTTGAGCTGTAGATCAGCCACTTGTTGTTCTTTATCCATCAGCTTTTCACTTGAAAGCTGTCTCTGTTCCTTCAGCCTACCATGAGCTTCCCCTAGTTGGCGCTCTGTCTCCAGAAGTTTGCTATGTAACTTTAGAAAAGGAAAAAAAAGTAAGTACCTATGTATAAACACACCTACAATCACCACCATTACTACTACCACCTACTTTCCAAACAATGTTTTATTTTTCACCAATATAAAAATAATATATTAATTTTCATGATACTTTAGAGGAACCTAAGATCCAACTGAATTTTAATCACATAAATTATGACTCATAAAACTGTAACCAAACATCACAGGTTTCAGGGTTTTTGCACTCTTTAAAAAAAAAAACCAGCAAACCTAAGGCTCTTGTTGAGATATAAGTGCTGTAATCACTTGAGGAACTTAAATAAAACAAAACTTAAAAATTAAGACACTTAAGGCACATTCAGACCTATTCCACTGTAGTTTTTAGAAACCCAAAGTGATTCTTGTAGTTTTCCCATAATTATGAACCACCACAATTGACTTCTTACATTTGGGTACTGAATAGAGCACAAAGCATTCTCAAGTCCTCAAGCTGGCACACAATTTCTAAATAAAATAGAGGAAAGAACAGTTTCTTAAAATATTAGGTGATTCTCATTCATTAACTTTAAAATTGCCACCTAGCTAAAACTAAAGGAGAAATTTCCTGGAGCTAGAACTATCACTTTCTCAAATTCCTTATTTTCACTAATACTACCAGAAGTAACAGCTGGTTTCTCTTAGAACTATCACTTTCTCAAATTCCTTATTTTCACTAATACTACCAGAAATAACAGCTGGTTTCTCTTGTGGGATTGGCTGGGGGTGGGTCCATTTAAAAGAAAAAAAAAGTTTGTATTAACTTTAGAAGAACTACTGTACAAGTGCTGGGAGTACAGAACAAAAAAAGAGTGGCATGGAGATAAAGATGCAAGACATTCGGCAAAGCTTACACACTAAGAGTACTTCTACACCCCAGCCTCATAACACATTAAATCAAATCTCAGCATGTGCCTCAGCAAAACTGGAAATTAATAACAAGCACTCTACACAATTGCTTTCAATCAAACCCATTCGTGTTAAATCTGAAAATATTAAGAGTCTATAGCCTTTGTGTCATATATATACTTATATGCTCTACACTTGCATATTTCTCCATAAAAATTCACAGTTGGCAAGGAAAAAATAAAGTTCTATCAGAAGAGTGGACACCCACTATTTTCTTATGCTATGAAGCAACCTGCAGCTGTCAAAATATATCCTATCCTCAATAAAGAAAACCAAAGTGGATTTCTAAAGTAAAGCATGCTTCAATCTAACTAAATCAGGAATCAGTAACAGTTAAAGAAAAGACATTTATTTTATTCTTGTCTTAAGCCAGCACCCTGACATCTCTCCGTTTTCTTCTTCTTCTTCTTAAAATGCAGTGAATTAGCACTGTAGTAACTACCCAAACCCTCTCCTTCTCACTACAAGAAGTAGATCCAATCCTGGTATGTGAAAGCAAAGGAGGCCTTCAAAGTAAATTCATATTTCAAGCATCTAAGTGCTTGATCTCTTACAGACAGGCATCCCCTACATCTAGTTCCTGAACTTGTTGGATAAGAATCACCCAGCAATCCCACTACTAGGTATATACCCTGGGGAAACCAGAATTCAGAAAGAGTCATGTACCAACATGTTCATTGCAGCTCTATTTACAATAGCCCGGAGATGGAAACAACCTAAGTGCCCGTCGTCAGATGAATGGATAAAGATGTGGCACATATATACAATGGAATATTCCTCAGCCATAAAAAGAAACGAAATTGAGCTATTTGTAATGAGGTGGATAGAGCTAGAGCCTGTCATACAGAGTGAAGTAAGTCAGAAAGAGAAGGACAAATACCGTATGCTAACACATATATATGGAATTTAAGAAAAAAAAAATGTTATGAAGAACCTAGGGGTAAAACAGGAATAAAGATAGAGACCTACTGGAGAACAGACTTGAGGATATGGGGAGGAGGAAGGGTGAGGTGTGTTAGGGCGAGAGAGAGACATGGACATATATATACTAACAAACGTAAGGTAGATAGCCAGTGGGAAGCAGCCGCATGGCACAGGGAAACCGGCTCGGTTCTTTGTGGCTGTCTGGAGGGGTGGGATAGGGAGGGTGGGAGGGAGGGAGACAAAGAGGGAAGAGATATGGGAACATATGTATATGTATAACTGACTCACTCTGTTATAAAGCAGAAACTAACACACCATTGTAAAGCAATTATACGCCAATAAAGATGTTAAAAAAAAAATAATAATAAAGGTATTTATTCTTGCAAAAAAAAAAAAAAAGAATCACCCAATATCATTATTAACACAAAGATAATCAGACTTCTCCCCTAGAAGTTTAGATTTAGTACATTTGAGCTGAAGCCCAGAAATCCATGTTTTCATAACAAGAATCAGATGATATTTAGTTTCAGGAATCATTTGCCAAAAAGCAACACTTTAAAAAGCAGAAGTTTTGGGCTTCCCTGGTGGTGCAGTGGTTGAGAGTCCACCTGCCGATGCAGGGGACACGGGTTCGTGCCCCGGTCTGGGAAGATCCCACATGCCGTGGAGCAGCTGGGCCCGTGAGCCATGGCCGCTGAGCCTGCGCGTCCGAAGCCTGTGCTCCACAACGGGAGAGGCCACAACAGTGAGAGGCCCGCATACCGCAAAAAAAAAAAAAGGCAGAAGTTTTCAATCTCAACTACACAGTACAATCACAGGGGAAATATTTAAATGCCCAGGCCTATGCCAGAAATTATGGCATAACTGAGTGGAGGGTGAGGCCTTGATATTGGTAATTTCTTAAATTTCCCCAGGTGATTCTGGTGTGCAGACAGAGTGAAGAACCACCAAATTAAAGATAAGTGTTGCTCTGGATGTAGAAAACAAACCTATGGTTCCCAGCGGGTGAGGTGGGGGGGTGGAATAAATTGGGAGATTGGGATTGACATGTACAGACTACTATATATGGAATGGATGGCTAGTGAGGAGCTACTGTGTAGCATGGGGAGCTCTACTCAATACTCCTCTGGTGGCCTATATGGGAAAGGAGTCTAGAAAAGAGTGGATGTGTGGATGCGTGTGGCTGATTCACCTTTCTGTGCACCTGGAACTGACATGGTATTGTGGGTCAACTATACTCCAGTAAAAATTTTTTATTAAATAAATAAAGATAACTGTTGCTCTGAAGCGAAGATTTACTAAAGGGGTGAAAAAAGAGATATTATATATTATAAATAACTGTCATTCTTTACTGTACAATCCTGATAAATCCCTGATCTTTAATAAAGAGATGAATCTCAAATCAAAGCTGCCCAAGGGTGTAAGCGGGCCAAGATCCCTTAAGCCATAATGCCTATATCATTTTAGAGTAAATATGTTAAGGAAAAAAAAGGATAAACTAAGAGCAAAAATAATACATCCTGGAATTATTAATAGAATGGTCTATCCTAAAGTTACATTTTGAGATATACATACATGTATATGTTCTCTGAGAAATTTAGTTTTGTAAACTTATATACATAATTCTTTATTCATTAAGTTCCAATTAATGTTTGCTAAGTGCCAGGCCCTATTCCCAATGCTTCACAAATATTAACTAATTTAATCCTTATAATAACCCTATGAACACAGTTCCATTCTTATCCTCTTTTTGATAGATGAGCAAACTGAGGTACAAATTAAATAACTTGTCCAAGCTCACACAGCTTGTAGGCCACAGAACTGGAACTCAGAAAGCTGGTTCTTAAATCCACACTCATAAACCACTATGCTATTTGAGATGGCATGTTAGATAATTTTTTTAAATTAAGTTGGATATATGGGTTGGGGAGTGGGAGATACAAACTACTGGGTTAGACAGGCTCAAGGACATACTGTACAACATGGGGAATACAGCCAATATTTCATAATAACTGTAAAGAAAAAGAAACCTTTAAATATTGTATAAAATTTTTTAAAAATTAAAAAAGTAAATTGATGACTAATTGTTTAATTACATAACATCATTATTTGCACATCTGTGGCTATTTTAAAAGTGCTCACGGGCCTCCCTGGTGGCGCAGTGGTTGAGAGTCCGCCTGCCGATGCAGGGGATACGGGTTCGTGCCCTGGTACGGGAGGATCCCACATGTCGCGGAGCCATGGCCGCTGAGCTTGCGCGTCCGGCAAGGGGAGAGGCCGCGACAGTGAGAGGCCCACGGATTGCAAAAAAAAAAAAAAAAAAAAAAAAAAAGTGCTCAGGAACACAAATATGAAGAATATGGGGTACTTTGTTTTCAAGTCCTTTGTTGACAATTGACAGCTATCTATTTTTGTCAGCACTGATATGGGAGCTGAGGATACAGTGGAGAGCAAAACAAACCCAGTTCGTCCCTACACTCTTTAAGGATGCTGAAAAAAGGTTTAAGGTGAGGTTCACTTCCATTCTTCCAATAAATACTTACTGAAAGCTCTAAGTATAGAGGCTGATAGAGTACAGAATAAAACAGATTCCTCAAATTAAGTAGCTCACTGTCCAAAGGGAATGGCAGATAATATACAAGTAAACTAACTATACAATATAAAGTATTATAAAGAAGAAGCTTGCTGGAATAAAGTAGGGTCCAGAATAAATGGAAAATAAGCTATTGAAATAGAATGGTCCAGAAAAGCTTTATTGAGGAAACAATACCTGAGCAAGCCTTATGAAGAACTGAAATCAAGAACACTCTAAGAAAAAAACATGGGCAAAGGACCTAAGGCAGGAAAGTGCTTTGAAGTGTTGGGAGTGTTTGAGGAACTGAAAGGAGATCAGTATGGCTGCTTCACAAGTTGGAGACAAGCTTGAAAACAGACATAGTGTGGACCATACTACACACAAGTGCTTACATGACCAAGTAAGATATTTGGATTCAATTCAAAGTGTAAGCAAAGCCACTGAGGTTGTTAAGCAGAGGAATAAAGTGATATCCTTCACATTTTAAAACAAGGCTTCCATACGGAGAATAGACTAAGGAGGTCTCTAGAAAAAGGAAACCTGTAAAAAGGCTAACAGTAGCCCAGGTGAGCAATGGCAGCAGCTGAGATTAAGGGTGGTAGCAGTATAGATGAAGAGAAGTGGACAGATTTGAGTCATGCTTTGAAGGTAGAATCCAGACAGCATGCTGAAGAGAAGATAAATGGTATCCCTTCAAGGTCTTCAGTACAACCTCTTTATTTTGTACAGAACTGTGACTAAACCAAATAATTAGGTACATTCAAGTCTTTGAATTAAAAATATTGAGTAGGTTCTCAAAAATTCCTGATGCCCCTCCACCCTGACAACCAAATGAAACCCAAATTCCTCAGCCTGCTATTCAAAAGCCTGCATAATAAACTTCCAAATGCTCTTTGCATTCAAAATAGTCCACTACTATTACACACACCCTATCCTCAGAGCAAATGCATGTCCCTCCCCGGTTCTTGTAATACTTCCCTGCCTCTAGTTTACTTTTCTGCCTGGAAGACCCTCCTGCCTTCAAACTGCTACTTGTCAAAACCCATCCAATATTCACAATTTCAAGCACCACCTCTCTCTCACACAAAGCTTTTTTTGATCACATTAACAGGACAAAATGAAGTACAATATGAAGTACTATGGGGGGGGAGAAAACAGGAGAGGAACTCTTCCAAATTCCCATGGTATATGAGATCCTTTTATTTTAATTCTCACATTCATTGGTATAAGATAGTACTTGCCTCATCCTCAATGAGATTTACATAAACAGTAGGTACTGTTTCCTTTTTCATTTCTGTACCTCCTAATAAACAAGGCATAGTGTCTTTTAGAAACCATAAATGCCCCATTTGTTCATTTGAACTGAAAGGCAAATATCTAAGTTATATTTAAGTTATTCATTGATATCCCCAAGCCTCTGTTTCCTTTGATTATGAACGCCTGCATTTGTTCATTCCCTTACTTACTAAAACATCTGCTGATTAATAAGCAAAATGCCAGGCAGTTAGGATAAAAAATGAATAAGACATGGTCTCTGTACCTGAAGAGTTCAGAGTCTAGTGAAGAAAGATACATAAGTTATGATAATATACTATATGTGATAAGTAAAACAATCAAGATATGTAAATGCTTGGGCTTCCCTGGTGGCGCAGTGGTTGAGAGTCCGCCTGCCGCTGCAGCGGACGCGGGTTCGTGCCCGGGTCTGGGAAGATCCCACATGCCGCTGGGCCCATGAGCCATGGCCGCTGAGCCTGTGAGTCCGGAGCCTGTGCTCCGCAACGGGAGAGACCACAACAGTGAGAGGCCCGTGTACCGCAAAAAAAAAAAAAAAGATATGTAAATGCTTAAGCCATCTCTGGAGGGGGTGGTGGTGAGAAGTGGCAATATGCAGAAAAAGATTTCTGGAAACGGGACAAGTGGAGTAAGTTGTATTTATCAGGGAGAAGAGAAATAGGAAGAGTATCTCAGGCTAAGAAGACAGAGGACTGATGCCACAAAGCCAAGTATCACTGCCCTATAAATGAAAATAGTTGAAAATTATCAAAAAAAAAAGTGGCTGAGGACTTTAATCTCCCCCAAATTTCCATTTTTCTACCAACTTTAATGTTACCTATAAGAAATAATTATAATAGAGAATTCAAAAGTTAGGTTAATGGCAAAGTCAAAACTTCCATGAAACTTCTGAGAGATATTATTTACCTATAAAAACAGTTGTTAGGACTAATTTGTTTTCTTCTTTTAAAATATCTAATTTTTATACTATTGGTTTAAATATAAACCAATATACTATTGGTTTAACAGTAATTATATTTTTAAAATTTAGTAACAAGAAAAAAGATAAGCATTTTTAAATAAAAGGACAATCAACAATTTGAATTATAATAGCTAATACCTGCTGAGTACCTACCATGTACCAGGTACCATTCTAAGCAATTTATATGTATTAATTCATAAACACTTCACAATAATACTATATGATAAATACTATCATTTTAAGGGAAATTGAAATTAACAGAAATGAGATCTGACTCAATACTATAGGTTGTGAAAATTAAGAGTTATTTTTTTTAAATGACAACTTTTTTAATGAACTATATTATGATCAAACAACTGTCAAACACACTAAGAAGAAACCATAGGGGGAATTACAATAAATAAAAGTTAACAGTTCTTACTTGATTAATTTCACTTTGGAGTTGTAATCCATGCTGTTCCTTTTCTTCTCTCTGTTGTTGTAGCTGTTTAAACTCTGCCTTAAGATGCTGGTACTTGGTCTCCACTTCCGATAATTCTTCTTTGAGCTTTTGAGTAGCCTCTCCCTTTTCACCTAGCTCTGCCTGTATTCTCTGCAGTGAGGTTTCAGATGCAGATAACCTTGACTGAAGCTGTTGACAATCTAGGTCTTTTTGATGAAGGCTTGCTTGTATATTCTTTTTACTCATACATTCTTCATTACGTTTCTCCTCTAACTGAGTGTAGTCCAGTTCTTTCTTCTGCAACTTTTCAGTCAAGTTCTGAAATAACAATTTAACAATTTTTTTCTTTTCCTAATATTTTTAATTATTCTAATTATTCAAATAATCTTTAGAGCAATATCATTTCCTACAAAATGTTTTAGTAAATATTATAATATAAACACAGTGAAAATATTTTAATCGAGAAGAATTAAATTGTTATATACTAACTTATGGTTTTATTACTGGTCTACTTGACTAAGCTCTATTAATATAATTTAAGAATTACCAACAAAATTTTGACATAAAATGAAAACACTAAAATCTACTAACTAGATTCTTTAGGCTATGAAACATATTTATAATCTCCCATTTGAGTTAAAAATTGAAACTACCCCTCTATTATCAAAAATTACTTTAAGTAACAATATGGCAATTCTGATTTTTGGCTTTGCAATTTCATAATTGGTAAGAGCTTTAGCAATAACAATACCATTTACTACTCTAGTATGCCTGATTCTACTGATTCCTCATTTTTGCTCTCCTTGACAAACATCATTTTTAAGAGTCACAAGTTTAAGACTTACTCAAATTTCTTTCTAGGTGTGTAAAACAGTGATCTTTTAAAAAAATATCACTTATCTGCCTTATATTTGTTATTTTACTCAATACTATCAAGTACAAAATATAAAAATGACACCTCCAATCAAAGATCTGGATCAACCAGCCTAATCAAATGTTAAAGTCTGGGCTCAATGGAGTTTTTACTACTAATATTGAACATTTTTAGTCAAGATATTTACACACAAGATATGGATCAGAATTTTGACTCAACTCTGTAAGAAAGATAGCCAGGAAAAGAAGCCACTATAAGCACCTGATGAGTCAATCATGGACATTTATTATACTCATTTTTATATACAGTGTGCTAGAAGGGGATAATACAGAAATAGTGGAGGGCAAGCAAAACTTCTGGCCTTTAAACAGACTATAATCTAAATGAAACACATTTAAAAAATTTTTTCTAAGTTAAAACGTAATGCACACACACAGATTAATACAAAAGCTGTGCTAAATTTCTCAAGTGCACAATTTTTTTTTAAATGAAAAGAGCAAAGTCAGGTGGGGCTAACTAGTAAGTTAAAATCACCTGAAAACAAAGTTTGAACTTGGTAGTGAGAGGAGTTAAGGACAAGGTATATATACATGACTCATGCCATCTGCTCTATACAAAAAGACACAAAGGAACAGACAAACAAGTTGCAAGAGGGGACACAGGGGAGTAATAAATTTACATAATAGAGTGGGAAAGGCAGCAGTAATGGTTCTTAAACACATGTCTGAGAAAAAGTTCATTAATGTAAATTACCAAGTAGAAATATACTAGCAGTGTCAAAAAGATATAAGTATATGTAAGAAAGACAAAATGGGAGACAAAGTAAAAAGAGCACCCAGAAGTTTTCAGCAAAATTAGCAAAGAAATGTGTCTTGACTGACCAACAGACACAGAACAAAAGAGGTAGAGCCAAAAGACTAGAGAAAAAAATAATAATTTTGAGTCAAACTACTTGTTAGGAAAGTTCTCTTTTTATAAACACTTTTTTGTCTTACTCTAGTAACTCCACATCTTTCTTGACTTGATTTCATACTTTTTCTTTTAAGAAAATAATATTTATTTTAGAATTCATAAACTAAATTAAGTCTATTCATTGATCATCATAAATGCCTTGCATCTTTTCAAAGAAAATTCTAAGTTACTAAATTTTATGAATGCAACCATGCTCACAAATACTTGGGTGGGATATAATTTTAAAACATGCTACAAAAATTAAGTCTAGTAGTGAAGTAGTGAGCCTTCCTCATAGGCTTTACTCATAAAGTGCCCAGGTAATCCTACTAGTTCTACACATAAAGGACCCCTCAGACAGCTTTACTCTTTAAGAAGCAAAAATACATTACAACCATTCACTTTAAAATTCACTTATCCTAAAAAATTAATCAAAATCTTCCTGCTTTATTGCACATATGAGATAATTAAATTTTATTTAAAAGAACCTAAACCACTTTCTTTTCAAATAACCTAATCCACTCACATTATATATTTTTTATATGCAAAAGGTTTATATGCAAAAGGTTTACTATATCTAGTATCACAATATCTAGACTTATTATGGTCTTCTCATGGAAGCTGAAGCAAGAAGTCTAGTGAATACATGGTTTTTGACGATTGATATTCTTTTAAGTACAGTAGAATCCATTAAAGAAAACAGTAATTGCACTTTCACTTCTCCATATTAATCCTTACAGCAAAAGATGAGATAGACATTATCATCCCCATTCTATGGATGAAGAAGCTAAATCTGAAAGAACCTGATATGACTTGGCCAGGTAGCAGAGTCACATATGATGATTCTAAGTCCAATAAAGTTTTCACAACTCAATTCAGACACTCCGTGAGTCAATTCCGGCTTCCCAAAGCATACACTGTTCAAGTTTAAATTATAAAATGAATGTTAAGCTTAACTCATAACATAATTATCATTTGAGTAAGCAAAATTCTTTTCTTCCGAATGTCCAGTCCTCTTTTGACTTCCTCACCAATTGTTCTTTCAACATATTTCCTTACAGAGACAATTTCCCTGTATTAGACTCTGTTATTCACTTGTTACTAGCCCAGGTAAATGAGAAGAAATGCAAAAAGAATGGCACTTTTTATTGCTTGATAGCTTACAAAGTGGTTTCAAGGATATCATCTCGTTTGTTCCTCAAAACAGCTTTGTGAGAAAGAACAAACTGAACTACTTGTACCTCTCCAACATCTTATATTTTGTGCTCTTACATGTCCCCATGCCTTCTGTATCTAGCTCTCCAAATGAAATGCCATTAATCCCTCTGCCATGTGACATGCTCCTAAGCATCCTTAAAGACTAAGCTAAAGGGACTTCCCTAGTGGTGCAGTGGTTAAGAATCCGCCTGCCAATGCAGGGGACATGGGTTCAATCCCTGATCCGGGAAGCTCCCACATGCTGCGGAGCAACTACACCCGCGCCCGAGCGCCACAACTACTGAGATTGAGCGCCAAGAGCCCGTGCCCCTTAACGAGAAGCCACCTCAATGAGAAGCCCGCGCACCTCAATGATGAGCAGACCCCGCGCACCACAACTAGAGAAAGCCCGCACACAGCGATGACGACCCAACACAGCCAAAAATTAATTAATTAATTTAAAAAAAAAACAAGACTAAGCTAAAAAGTTATGTCTTCAACAAGAGCCTTTCCTGATTTACTAGGCAGTAAGTTAGGAAAACATCCACCTTGGTCTTGACTCAACTCTGTATCACAAAACTTACAGTAAATAAAAACAGTAATAACAAACATTCACTGAGGTGCTTACTCTAAGCCAGGCAGTGGTCTAAGCACTTCAACATCTATTAATTTTTTTAATACTCATATCAATCCTAAGAGGCAAATAAGTATAACAGTACTTCTTAGCAGAAGAGGAAAGAGACTTTGACAGGCTCTGGGTTACAGCCAGTCACTGACAAAGCTGGCATTTAAACATGCCTTTCACCACTGTACTATGCTGTTCATCTCAATATACCACTTTGCAATACAGTGGTAATACACAGCAATACAACTACTTGCCATATCTGGCTTCTGCTTTGGCCTATGAACATCTTAATACTGAGACTGTGGGAAAGCGGAGAGCAATGAAGGATGGAAAATGGGTAAGAGGTGAGACCCAAAAAATAACTCAGTCTCTTACAATGAACTATATTGATCATATTAGTAGCTTTAAATAAGCATGTGATTTTGTTCAGAATTTATATGGAAATAGTTAATTAAACTGAGCTGCAGAATTTTGTTTAAATGTCAGCATATGATTCTTATTAGAAACTAAAAAGGAAATATCTTCAAGATTCCTGGCTTGTTTTTAAGTTTTCAAAGCCAGTGATTAAAAAACACTGGTTTAATGCTGAAAATCTTGACATTAACAAAAAAGCAACTATTTTTTCAATTCATTATATTTTATAATGTTATCTATCCACCTTGATGCTGCCTATGCCCCACAAAAGCTGCCCAAGGCATTTCATTAATAGCCTTCAAAAGACCAGGCACAGAGATTTCCAAATTCATAACACTTGGATATCACCACTGTCAACAATCATGGTTTGCCAAGGACTTGGGTGAGGAGAGGTGGGGGAGCAAGGGTAATAAAAAAAGGTAGATGCACATCTGTGCTTGCTCTAACCAGTGAAAAAAATCCTAAACAGGAAAACACTTCGAAAAAAATTTTGAAGTCTTACTTATGTAAAGATTATTAAGATTAGTAGAAAATCCTATTATTCCCTAATCAAAAATATCCTAATTTCACCACACTAAACCGTCTTGAGTCCATGTATTATTCATAAAAAAAAAACAGTACTTCCTTTAATAGTGTGAATGTATATATGCATGTGTGAATACACACACACACACACACACACACACAATCTGTGCTTCATTATCCCTTATTAATAGTTTAATGCTTCAAAAATACAAAATAAATTACACTGATCATAAACATCCATTGTGTGTACACCTCTGGTAAATTTCCAAGAGGTAGAAGGTCAACTCTGAGCTCAAAGAAATTAAAAATCAAACTGAGGGAGAAAGATAAAACTAGAGTATATGTGGAAGTTTTCTACATATAGCTTGACAGGAGGGAGAAAAAGGGGCTAGGGAGACAAAGAGGTTTTCATAAAACGTAAAAAAGATTAAATTTTAAAAACCAGTCAGCACCAGGAGTATACGGAAAAATGGTCAATGGTAAACTGGTATAATTACTCTGGAAAATAGTTTGGGATCATCTAGTAAATTTGATTATGTATATAGCCTATAACCCAGCAATTTCACGTGAGACTACATAACAGAAATTCTTACACAAATGCATGAGATTTGTATGTGAATGTTCATAGCCGCAATATTTGAAATAGCAAGAAAAAAGAAAAACTGTGAAAAAATAGGAAGTATATTTGGGTCACTTCTGCTGCATACCAAATAATATAACTGTCATACAGAAGAGCATTTATGTGATTGAATTATAAACTGAGCTAGTTGCTTTTTTCCATGAAACACCATTTTTAAGAATGACAGACAAACTATGACTATTCAGATTTGGGGAGGAAGAAAATCTGTCACTTCAAAGGATAGAACTGATAGTATTGGTTGCCAACGATGAAATTCAAGCTTCCAAATGAAGCTTAGAATTTTGGAAAACTTGTATCCACCACCATGACCTTGACACTTCCTCATACCTACAAAGTATTCTAAGATTGATGGTGATATTGACAAATGTGATTAGTTTTATAGTGTACAATGAAATGTGTCAATATTTGGGAAAAAAATCTGCAAAACTCAGTGAACCAATATTTTCCACATGACTAATGCATAATGTTACAAAATCATGCCCAGGAAAGACCCATGCAAAAGGCAAGACAGAGAAAAAAATTTTATTGTTACAAAGTACAAAAACTGCATTACTATGGTTTCAGATTCTACACTGTAATTAACTTTTGAAAAACTATACTTTTGTTTCAGTATAATATCAAATAAAAATAGCTACAATTATCTGAAAAGGCTATTAAGATAGTCCTCCCTTTTCCAACTACACATCTGTGAGACTAAATTTTCTTCACATGCTTCAAACATATCACAACAGATTAAATGTAAAAGCAGATATGAGAATTAATTAAGTCATTAAAGCAAAGTCAACAAATTCACCATACCTCTGAGTAAAAAGATTTAATAACTTCCTATTCCTCTACCACCAAAAAAGTAAAGACATGGGAAAAAAAAGTATTGATACCAATACCTGCCCTATCCCAAAACTAAATATTATCTGTTGCTCATCTTTAAAGAACCAAGGCGGAAAATATTAACATTACAGAATAAGAACAAAGTTGGAGGTCTCATACTTTCTGATTTCAAAACTTATTGAAACATACAGTAGTCAAAACAATGTGGTACTGGCACAAAGAAAGACATATAGACCAACAGAGGAAGACTAGAGAGCCCAGAAATAAACACTCACATACATGGTCAAATGATTTTCAACAAGGGACCCAGGACCATTCAATAGGAAAAGGACAGTCCTTTCAACAAATGGTGCTGGGAAAACTGGATTTCCATATGTAAAAGAATGAAACTGGACCCTAACCTTACACTATAAAAAAATTAATTTAAAATGAGTCAAAGACCTAAAACTATAAAACTATTAGAAGAAAATATATGTGAAAAGCTTCATGATGCTGAACTTAGCAATGATTTCTTGGATATGGCACCAAAAGCATAGCAACAAAAATAAAAATTGATAAACTGAATTCTCTCAAATTTAAAACTTCTGTGCATCAAAGGTGTGATACTGTAAAATATACATTTGGTCTTGGTCCCCATTTCTGGAACCAGGCTCCTAAAACCCCAGGAATTCCCTATGTGATAAGAGCAATAAAGATATCCTTTGCTATTCCCAACAAGCCCCTTTCAACCACCTATGAGTTCGTATTAATGAGGTGATTTTTTAGAAAGCCCTAAGGATGGGGGTTGGTTGCCAGGGGAACCAACCTTGAAGAAAGGGTTAGAACTTTCAGTCCCATCCTGACCTCCAGGGAGGAAAGAGGGGCTAAAGGTTGAATTAATCACCAGTGGTCAATGATTTAATCAATCATGTCTGTGTAGGAAGGAAAGGGTTTTGAGAGACTCTGAGTTAGTGAACATGTGGAGAGCACCCAGAGAAAGCATGGAAGCTTCAAACCCTTTCACACATATCTCGCCCTATGCATCTCTTCCATCTCACTGTTCTTATGTTATGGTCATCTATAATAAGCCAGTAATCTAGTAAGGAAAATGTCTTCCCAAATTTTGTGAATTACTCTAGCAAATTAATCACACCGGAGGTAGGGGATTGGGAACCTCCCATTTATAGCCAGTTGGTCAGAAGTACAACAAGCTGGACTTTCAATTGGTGTGTGAATTGGGATGTGTGGCAGAGGTGAGGTTGGGGTGCTCAGGCAGCCCTGCAGGACTGCACCCTTCATCTGTGGAATCCGATGCTAGCTCCAGGTAAGCAGTTTAAGAACTCAGCTAAACTGTAGGACACCCATCTGGTGTTGAGAACTGTTAATATATGGAACACCCTCACATCTGATGTCAGAAGTGAAGGTGTAGTACAGTATTGAGAGTAGAGACACACAGGAGCGTTTTTCCTTTATAAAAAGATACAATCAACAGAGTGAAAAGGCAACCTAAAAGGAAATATTTTCAAATCATATATCTGATAAGGGGTTAATATCAAAAACATATAAAGAATTCCTACAACTCAACACAAAAACACAAACAATCTGAAGAAAATTACATAGCCAACAAGCATATGAAAAGATGCTCAACCTCCTAATCATTAGGGAAATGCAAATCAACCATGAGGAGATGCCACCTTAACACTCAAAAAAAAGACAAATAAAAATCACAGAAAATAACAAATGTTGGCAAGGATGTGAAGAAACTGTTGAATCCCTGTGCACTGTCGATGGGAATTTAAAAGGATACAGCCACTATGGAAAACAGTATGGTGATTTCTTCAAAAAACTGAACATAGAATTACCAGTACAATCCAGCAATTCCAATTCTGGGTATCTACTCCCCAAAAAATGAAAGCAGGATCACAAACAGATATTTGTATACCCATGTTTAAAGCAGCACTACTGACAATAGAACTAGCCAAAAGAAGGAAGCAACAGATGATAGATAATACAATATATACATACAATGTAATATAATCTTAAAAAGGTAGGAACATGAATGAACCTTGAGGACATTATCCTATGTGAAATAAGCCAAACACAACAAGACAAACACTGTATGATTACACTCATATGAGTTACTTAGAATAGTAAATTCATAGATATAGAAAGTAGAAGGGGTTTGGGGTAGGGGAGACAGTGAATGGGGAGTTGTTTAATGAGTGTTGAGTTTTAGTTTTTCAAGATGAAAAGACTTCTGAAATTGGTTGCAAAACAATGTGAATGTAAATAACACTTAAAAAAAAAAAACCCACACAGAACAAGTCAAACTGTACTGAGCCAATATATAAATAACATACACAAAATTAAAGTTTAAGATCTATAAAATCAACTCACCATTATATGTAGTTTTTAAATTCTTACCTGATTTTTTTGTGTTAATTCATTAACTGAACTTTTAAGTTTCTGTAGTTCCTGCACATACACAGCAACTTCCTGGGGGCCTTTGGCAAGTTCACTCCTCAGTTGGTTTATTGTGGCCTAAAAGGAAAAAAAAAAAAATTAGAGCAAACTAAAATGAAAAAGGAAATGGAAGCATCCAAAGGTTTTCAGATTACATACATTTTTGTCATTGTTGTTGAACTGAAATAACTCAGAAATTTCAACCTGATTCTTTATCTTACCAGCCCCACATCTTTTCTGGCTGAAAATTAATTTTTAAAATTTATCCAAAATATACTTCATTTATTTAATAATACATGAAGTGAAAAGGTGACATCCTATTTTATGTGTCTGAAGTAAGCACCAAACTGCAAACTTGAATTTACTAGCTTTAAATTCTATACTTTAATCCTCCTGAATTTAAAAAGGATATGCAAGTTATGCCTATATTTTCTCCCAGTTTCTGTGCACAGCCTTTTTTTTCACTTCAAAATCATGTTAAATGCAACAACCAACATAGAAATACCTTTGAAAGTGGTGATTCATCTTTTGGACTGTAATGGAAAATATTTGTCCAAAGAAGTTATCAAACAGAAGCTATATATAGTTTTATTAACCTGGATCACTCTATGATCATGAAGAACAGCTGGGTATGAATTTGCTTTAATGCATTTAATATTGTTTAAATGAAAATTAATGTCTATTATGAAAACAATGGTTTAATCATTTAATAAATAAGGTAGAGAAAGATAAGCAAAGAGCCTGGAAATACAAGCTTCCTATACATGAAAGCTTCAACCGCTAGAGAGAGACTAAGTACTGCCTTTTAAGTATGGTTTCCTGCAAGTGATATTAACAGGAGAACTTTTTCATTTCTAATACTGCTTACTGGCTTTACCTTTTACATTCTTAACGTTACGATTATTTTCATTGCCTATATTCTTCATCAGTAAATAAACTATAATGTGAATACAATAAATTTCTTAATTTTTTTAAATGAACACATCGGCAATTACCTATATCATACATTACAAGTGAGTACTTTCATCTTCAAGGAAAAAATCTTAGAAGGCTACTAGTTTATTGTGACAATAATGCCAAGTGATCTTTTGCTACTTCTTTTGGAAAGCCTTCCAGAAGGTGTGGCCCTCTTTTTTGTTAAAAGATTATCATTATAATAAAACCAAATCCACTGTGGATGAAGGGATAAGGATAATGGATGAAGGTATAAAGTTTTAGAAACAAACTAGTAAACAAGGTAACTGAACTGAATGATTAAGCACTTGGGCTTATTTTAATAACCATAAATTAATGAAATTAGTTTTTTGAGTGCTTTCCAAACTGCTTTAAAGTCAATAAAAAGAGGTTTCAAAAATGTTTTGGGGAATGACAGCATGTCTGAGATATGTTTATGACCTGATTTTTTTAAGGAAAACATGTATATAAATATACTTCAAAGATAATATTTAAATATTCATGTATTTTTAACTGTGTTCAAGTAAAAAGTGTATCCTAAACACTTTCTCTCTTGAACTGGTCATGTAACGTTGAAATGGATATAGGTATTGGAAGCTTATTTCAATTTGCTATGTCTAACAACTTTGAACCTCAGAATCACTTTCTATTAGCAATATTATGGATGTTAATAAAAATATTAGAACAATCCAGCTACTTTCAATTAGTATGTTTTAATCATGTAGTACAAATGCCTACTTATCACACAGGAAAATAAATTATTGTATTTAAATCCCTACTCCTAACTCTCTTTCAAAGGAATTACTAGAATATTTCACACATAATAAAGAGAAATAAGTAACAGTATATTAAAATGCAAATTTTGAGTATATTTCATTAAAATACCATGATTCCACATTAAAGTTTATAAGATACAGTTAGCCATGTGTAACATCTATCTAGTATCTATCTTGCTGATAAATGCCAACATATAAAAGGAACTAAACAAAGAAAATGTAAAGCAAATGTATCCAAAATTATTTTGTTATATCTTATACCTTTTAGATACAGTAACATAAATAATTTTATAATGTATCCTTCGTATACTAAATATGTATATGTTTTTAAACTAGAATTTTTTTAAATATAAAAGCAAGCATTTAAAATTTTTCACTTTACTCAAGGGGGGAAAAAAGAAAGATGTGGGAAAAGTATACACCTAAAGGTACATTTTAGTTATGGGGAAGGGGAGGAACAGGAGTGAATTATAGGACACTTTCACTCTCTCTACTGCACATTATGAGTCGTTTTAATTTTTGACAGTGATCATATGTTTCTATTTTAAAAAAAATAAAGACTGAAGACAAAATTTCAAAGGAAATAAATACATTCACTATAGCAATATCACTATGGGTGAAATTCAAAAAGAAGGTTCTTCAAGTCACACAGACAGTCCTCACTAGTTAATAGGACAAGCTCATCTGCGGCTAGAAATCTTTAGCGCTTGCACTTCCTGGGAATGCTGCTCCCAATTCTTCACCCTGCTTCTTGCTTACTTCATTCTTCTCCCACGTATCCTCTTTGAGGATACCTTCCCTGATCATTCTATCTAACATTGTCCCACGATATTGCCAGCCCCACTACTGTCCATATCCTGCTTTGTTTTTCTATATAGCACTTAGCATTAACTGAATTTCTATCATGATTTGGTTTACTTATATATTATTTGGTTTCCACAAAGGAATATAAGCTTTATAAGAGCAGGCACTGTATCTTATTCACTGTTGTATTCCCCACATGTAAAATAGTTGCTGACACTCAGGCATTCAAAAAATACTCGCTAAAGGGATGAGTGATTCTATCTCCAAGAAGTTACTAGATATTTGTACACAAGGAAACAGTATATAAGACCCTATAAAATAGTTTGCATTTCCTTGAAGCCACATTATTGAATTTAAAATCGAATTTTTACTAAAAAATTTTAAATTACAAAATAATTAAGGAAAAATATTTCACGCAAACCTGCTAGTGCTTAAAGATTATAATTATTGTCCTAATATTCTACTAGTTTTAGTAAATAATCATTTCAAAGATGGTTAAAAATTTGCTTAATTAATAAAACAAAAATGAGCATATGTTTGAAGTTCTGAGATTGCCTTAAAACACAAAATTGCCATATGGTGCTATGGTACTATTAAAAGTAGTACTAATGTTAAAAGCCTTCCAAAAACACATTACCTCAAGTTTAAGCATCTCCATTAGAAAGCAGAAAAAAATAAAATAAAATGATGGATGAAAGGTGGAAGACAAGACTGACAAAAGTACACATTGAACATACAATAAAAAGTCCAAACACAACTCTAAATCTGATCTCTTATACTAGCTTACCTTTAAATGATACTTAAATGCTCTCTTTAGTAACTATGCATGAGTGTAATCATACTTATTCCATCTCTTTATAACCTTATTAGCTTTAAAAATTGGGATTCAAATAAGTATATTTGGAATACAAATAAAATTCTTAAAAAATCATTTCCATTAAAGACAACACCAAATATAAGTTGATTACAGCTTTGATATGTTTAATAATATAGATTTTTAAGAATAATCCTTTTATTAACCTTAATTTCTGATCTAAAGAAAAGCTAATTATTTAAAAAGTACTTTTAAATGCTTTAGAATGAGTTATTTTTCTATATACCTTCTAAAATATCTAGATTTTTTTAAATATGAATGAATTCATAAGTTATATTTTTAATGAAAGGAATGGAACATATTTAACAATGTATAATACCAGATTGTATATCTTGAGCCTCAACTAGAAATACCAAACAAATCATTACATTTTTAGTTTCTTTAATTCCTTTTACTGTTTTGTTTCTGATTCCAATGTTTTGGGTTCAGTGAAGTAGTAATATATAGTTTTTTTTCTATTAAGTTCAAGTTATATAATTCACTAACACACTTAACAGAATAAATAGAAATGAATTTTAATAAATTAATAAAATACATGCCAGTTTTCAAGGAGTAAGCAGAAGCTAAAAACAGTTATAAACAAATAAATGAGATGGAATATTTAGACAGTAATTTTTTTTCATAAGGAAATGGTATTACACACAACTCAAAAGTATTTTAAGCTATACTCAATACAAATATACAATATGTCAAGATATAAAAAGTAATAAAAATAAGTATTAGATCAAGATTAATAGCACAAATTTACTTCTAAGGCCATCACCAGACCACCTAAAATGGGAAATAACATGATACAGAAAGTACACGAGTTTCAGACAGAACTTGAGTTCTAATCCAAGCTTCTTTATGTTCGGTGCATGACCTTGAACAAGTTATTTAACCTCATTGAGCCCAGATTCCTTAAATATAAAACAAACTTAATACTTAACTTACAGGGTTAAAAGAAATTTCTACTCAAGCATTATTTGGATAGGATTTTACCTCATGAGACTTCTTTGATTCAGCCTCTCCTTGATTACACATTAGGAGCTTTTTATTGGCTTTGATAAATTCATGAACTCCCTGAAATTATTTGAAAATTTGTGGTACTATGTGTCATTGGGCTACAAAGATCACTATTGGGAAATCTGCACCTGAAGTTCATAAACTTTAAAGTCTGAAATGTTAAGCATCATAAAGCCTCACATGCCTATGCATGCTGTACGCATAAACTTTCACCATTCCTCCACTGATAAGATATAGGAGGAACTAAAATAAAGGATGACATGGGTTATCTATAATATTTATACTCCATAGCTCATTAATAAGTTACTAATTATGAATAGAGTGGCTTTTAGATCACCAGCTGAAAAACTCTAAGAAAGAGATGCAAGTTGAAATGTCACTATAACTTAACTTTTTAAACTGAAAACATGAAAAACAGAGGTCCACATAATATATGGGAGCTTAAGAACTACACATAGCACTAGTTATAACAAAATACCTCCTATGATACAGTAGGAAGGACAAAGGCATTTTTAAGCAAATATATTTACTACACATCCTACAGTTTGTCATATGCTGACATAATTATATAAGGGATTTACAGGCCAAAGTCATGCAAGAAACAGTAGAAGAAACTGAAAATGTTTATCCTGGAAAAGAAAAAAACTCAGAGTAAATATGAACAGTCTTCAAATACTTCTTGTGGAAAAGAACAGTTTACTATGTTTAATTTCTGAAAACTGGAACCAGTGCATATAAATTATAGAGAAACAAATGCCAACTCAATGGAATGGCTGACTTAGGAAGAAATATGCACCCCCTACACCACCTAGCAAGAGTTATAGATCACTTATCAGAGATGCTATAAAGGGAATTCCTGAATGGACTGTTAGACTAGATGATTTTTATGACTTCTTTCAACCACAAAATTAAATAACTGATAAATGAAAAAGAAGTCGAATAGAAAATAAGTCTTAAATACTTTTTCTAAACAACATTGGTTACACAAATGAAGACAATGAAATCATACTTCCTTTACCCCTACCAAATTGAAATAAACTTAATTACTACTTACTGACTAGTCTGGAGCAAATTTAACTTTAAATATAATTTCTATACAATATACATCATTTATTAAACAGAATAATACTCTTGTATGCAAACATTCTTCTCTAAGGCTCTAGCTTCATAGAGCAAATATTAAAAATATTGACTATCAGTCCATATTGACTATATACAAATATTACTCAGACCAGATGAAAGAAAGGCAAATACTGCTTGATAGGTCACTCGAAAAAATCCTGGCTTCACTCAAGAGTGCACACTAAACAAGTTGACATAAATCTCATTTAAGTGCACTAAACTTCATTACCTGTGACTGAGCATGTTCTGCTTGTAACTTTTTGCATTCATCTTTGAGTTTTTCAGATTCTCTCTCACGTTCCAAGGTCATGTTGTCCATTAGCGTTTGAACTTGTACCAGTTCTTTCTTAAGCACAGCAACATCTTCTATTCCAGGTCTCTGAAGCTGTGAAGCAACACATTTTAATTAAAAATCACAGTGAAACTAAAATAACACACTTTTTTTTTTTTTTTTTTTTTTTTTTTTGTACGCAGGACTCTCACTGCTGTGGCGTCTCCCGCTGCGGAGCAGCAACGCAGGCTCAGCGGCCATGGCTCACGGGCGCAGCCGCTCCGCGGCACGTGGGATCTTCCCAGAGCGGGGCACAAACCCGTGTCCCCTCCATCGGCAGGCGGACTCTCAACCACTGTGCCACCAGGGAAGGCCAACACACATTTTTAAAATAGTTTTACTACTAAGAAATCAAAATAAAACAATCTTTAATATCAATTACTAGATTCCAAACATCAAACACTGATGTCTTCCCCCAACCACCCTCTCCTTTTCCAGCTCTATTTTATACTTGATAGTATTACCACTCAAGGTACAAAATCACAAATTCACAATTATCCTTAGCACTTTAATTGCTTTCCTTTCCTTCACAAAGTACACCCACTGGTGATAACAATCACTTGATAAATGCTAAATTCCTTCATTTTTTTATCCTAGGAAACTGGTCAATAACATGAAGAAGGAACAGGTATAAGCATAATTTGGGTTTGTTGCAGGTTGAATACAGTTGATTCATTTATTCATGTATTTCTTGAGTGCTAAATAAAGGACAGAAAGGAGGCAAGGACAGATCCAAAGTTGTTAAGCCTGGGGAGAGTGATGAAAATACATGGTACCAATGACAGAAATACAGTTACAGAGGAAACAGGATGACTTGATGTTATACTTGTTGAATTTGAAATAAAAGCTAGAAATGCAATCAGAAGTATCCGAAAAGTATAAATTTATAAAACTAAAGTTCAAGGGATGGTAAGATCAGAGATGCAAATATGGAAACTACTAAAAAAGACACTTGATATTAAGATAGAAACAACAAAAATGTTAATGTCATAAATTACGTGTCATAAAATTCCATTTTTACTTTAAAAATCATATAAAGTATATATATTTACATGGTAAAACTAAAGGGAATTTTTTTTCTTTCCTCCATTCTACTCAAGCTGTACTTCCAAAAATGTTTCATCAGTGTATACATTTAATTTTTCAATTTCAAATAAGGTACATTCTAATAAATGGCTTCTAAATTACCAGTTCAGTCTTTAGATCTTGAATTATAGTTGCTCCTTTGTTTAATTCTTCTGTTAGATAGGTCACTTTTTGTTCAGCAGCTTCTCGAAGACTCCTTTCTTCATCATATTTTGACTTTATATCTAATTAAGGATAGTTACACAAATGACATGACATTAACTCTAGGGAAGAACAGTTTTATAAATTCTTGTATATTCCAGTATATATCTATATATCACTCTAATTCAAAGTCACATTCCTTTGATAACCATAAATATATACAATAAAATTATACTTCTGATTACATTAAATGATAAACTATTTTTTTAATTTTTTAATTTTATTTATTTATACAGCAGATTCTTATTAGTCATCAACTTTATACAAATCAGTGTATACATATCAATCCCAATCGCCCAATTCATCCCACCACCACCCCCAACCCCTGCCGCTTTCCCCACTTGGTTTCCATACGTTTGTTCTCTACATCTTTGTCTCAATTTCTGCCCTGCAAACTGATTCATCTGTACCATTTTTCTAGGTTCCACATATATGCATTAATATATGATATTTGTTTTTCTCTTTCTGACTTACTTCACTCTGTATGACAGTCTCTAGATCCATCCACGTCTCAACAAATGACCCAATTTCGTTCCTATTTATGGCTGAGTAATATTCCATTGTATACATGTATCAAAACTTCTTTATCCATTTGTCTGTCGATCTGCATTTAGGATGCTTCCATGACCTGGCTATTGTAAATAGTGCTGCAATGAACATTGGTGTGCATGTGTCTTTTTGAATTGTGGTTTTCTCTGGGTATATGCCCAGTAGTGGGATTGCTGGATCATATGGTAATTCTATTTTTAGGTTTTTAAGGAACCTCCATACTGTTCTCCATAGTGGCTTTATCAGTTTACATTCCCACCAATAGTGCAAGAGGGTTCCCTTTTCTCCACACCCTCTCCAGCATCGGTTGTTTGTAGATTTTCTGATGATGCCCACTGTAACTGGTGTGAGGTGATACCTCATTGTAGTTTTGATTTGCATTCTTCTAATAATTAGTGATGTTGAGCACCTTTTCATGTGCTTCTTGGCCATCTGTATGCCTTCTGTGGAGAAATGTCTATTTAGGTCTTCTGCCCATTTTTGGATTGGGTTGTTTGTTTCATATTGAGCTGCATGAGCTTGTTTATATGTTTTGGAGATTAATCCTTTGTCCGTTGATTCATTGGCAAATATTTTCTCCCATTCCAAGGGCTGTCTTTTCGTCTTGTTTACGGTTTCCTTTGCTGTGCAAAAGCTTTGAAGTTTCATTAGGTCCCATTTGTTTATTTTTGTTTTTATTTCCATTACTCTAGGAGGTGGATCAAAAAAGATCTTGCTGTGATTTATGTCAAAAAGTGTTCTTCCTATGTTTTCCTCTAAGATTTTTATAGTGTGCAGTCTTACATTTAGGTCTCTAATCCATCTTGAGTTTATTTTTGTGTATGGGGTTAGGGAGTGTTCTAATTTCATTCTTTTACATGTAGCTGTCCAGTTTTCCCATCACCACTTGTTGAAGAGACTGTCTTTTCTCCATTGTATATACTTGCCTCCTTTGTCATATATTAGTTGACCATAGGTGTGTGGGTTTATCTCTGGACTTTCTATCTTGTTCCATTAATCTATGTTTCTGTTTTTGTGCCAGTACCATATTGCCTTGATTACGGTACCTTTGCAGTATAGTCTGAAGTCAGGGAGACTGATTCCTCCAGCTCCATTTTTTTCCCTCAAGACTGCTTTGGCTGTTCAGGGTCTTTTGTGTCTCCATACAAATTTTAAGATGATTTGTTCTAGTTAAGTAAAAAATGCCATTGGTAATTCACCAGGGATTGCTTTGAATCTGTAGATTGCTTTAGGTAGTATAGTCATTTTCACAATATTGATTCTTCCAATCCAAGTACATGGTATATCTCTCCATCTGATGGTATCATCTTTAATTTATTTCATCAGTGTCTTATAGTTTTCTGCATACAGGTCATTTGTCTCCCTAGGTAGGTTTATTCCTACGTATTTTATTCTTTTTGTTGCAATGGTAAATGGGAGCGTTCCCTTAATTTCTCTTTCATCTCATCATTAGCGTATAGGAATGCAAGAGATTTCTGTGCATTAATTTTGTACCTGCAACTTTACCAAATTCATTGATGAGCTCTAGTAGTTTTCTGCTGGTATCTTTAGGATTCTCTATGTATAGTATCATGTCATCTACAAAGAGTGACAGTTTTACTTCTCCTTTTCCAATTTGTATTCCTTTTATTTCTTTTACTTCTCTGATTGCCGTGGCTAGGACTTCCAAAACTATGTTGAATAATAGTGGTGAGCGTGGACATCATTGTCTTTTTCCTGATCCTAGAGGAAATGCTTTCAGTTTTTCACCATTGAGCAATATTGGCTGTGGGTTTGCCATATATGGTTTTTATTATGTTGAGGTAGGTTCCCTCTATGCCCACTTTCTGGAGAGTTTTTATCATAAATGGGTGTTGAATTTTGTAAAAAGCTTTTTCTGCATCTATTGAGATGATCATATGGTTTACATTCTTCATTTGCTAATATGGTGTATCACATTGATTGATTTGTATATATTGAAGAATCCTTGCATCCCTGGGATAAACCCTACTGTATCATGGTGTATGATCCTTTTAATGTGTTGCTGGATTCTGTTTGCTAGTATTTTGTTGAGGATTTTTGCATCTATATTCATCAGTGATATTGGTCTGTAATTTTTTTTGTAGTATTTTTGTCTGGTTTTGGTATCAGGGTGATGGTGGCCTCACAGAATGAGTTTGGGAGTGTTACTTCCTCTGCAATTTTTTTGAAGAGTTTGAGAAAGATGAGTGTGAGTTCTTCTCTAAATGTTTGATAGAATTCACCTGTGAAGCCATCTGGTCCTGGACTTTTGTTGGAAGATTTTTAATCACAGTTTCAATTTCATTACTTGTGATTGGTCTGTCCATATTTTCTATTTCTTCCTGGTACAGTCTTGGAAGTTTATACCTTTCTAAGAATTTGTACATTTCTTCCAGGTTGTCCATTTTTTTGGCATAGAGTTGCTGTTAGTAGTCTCTTAGGATACTTTGTATTTCTGCAGTGTCTGTTGTAACTTCTTTTTCATTTCTAATTTTATTGATTTGAGTCTTCTCCCTCTTTTTCTTGATGAGTCTGGCTAAAGGATTTTCAATTTTGTTTATCTTCTCAAAGAACCAGCTTTTAGTTTTATTGATCTTTGCTATTGTTTTGTTTCTATTTCATTTATTTCTGCTCTGATCTTTATGATTTCTTTCCTTCTGCTAACTTTGGGTTTTGTTTGTTCTTCTTTCTCTAGTTCCTTTAGGTGTAAGGTTAGATTGTTATTTGAGATTTTTCTTGTTTCTTGAGGTAGGCTTGTATTGCTATAAACTTCCCTCTTAGAATTGCTTTTGCTGCATCCCACAGGTTTTGGATCATCGTGTTTTCATTGTCATTTGTCTCTAGGTATTTTTTGATTTCCTCTTAGATATCTTCAGTGATCTCTTGGTTATTTAGTAACGTAGTGTTTAGCCTCCATGTGTTTGTGTTTTTTATGTTTTTCCCCTGTAATTCATTTCTACTCTCATAGCACTGTGGTCAGAAAAGATGCTTGATATTATTTCAATTTTCTTAAATTTACTGAGGCTTGATTAGTGACCCAAGATGTGATCTATCCTGGAGAACGTTCTGTGCACACTTGAGAAGAAAGTGTAATCTGCTGTTTTTGGATGGAATGTCCTATAAATCTCAATTAAATCTATCTCGTCTATTGTGTCATTTAAAGCTTGTGTTTCCTTATTTATTTTCATTTTGGATGATCTGTCCATTGGTGTAAGTGATGTGCTAAAGTTCCCCACTATTACTGTGTTACTGTCGATTTCCTCTTTTACAGCTGTTAGCAGTTGCCTTATGTATTGAGGTGCTCTTATGGTGGGTGCATATTTATATTTGTTATATCTTCTTCTTGGATTGATCCCTTGATCATTATGTAGTGTCCTTCCTTGTCTCTTGTATCATTCTTTATTTTATCTATTTAAGTCTATTTTATCTGACATGAGTATTGCTACTCCAGCTTTCTTTTCATTTCCATTTGCATGGAATATCTTTTTCCATCCCCTCACTTTCAGTCTGTATGTGTCCCTAGGTCTGAAGTGGGTCTCTTGTAGACAGCATATAGATGGGTCTTCTTTTTGTATCCATTCAGCGAGCCTGTGTCTTTTGGTTGGAGCATTGAATCCATTCACGTTTAAGGTAATTATCGATATGCATGCTCCTATTACCATTTTCTTAATTGTTATGGGTTTGTTTTTGTAGGCCCTTTTCTTCTCTTGTGTTTCCCAGTTAGAGAAGTTCCTTTAGCATTTGTTGTAGAGATGGTTTGGTGGTGCTGAATTCTCTTAGCTTTTGCTTGTCTGTAAAGCTTTTTATTTCTCCATCGAAACTGAATGAGATCCTTGCCCGGTAGAGTAATCTTGGTTGTAGGTTCTTCCCTTTCATCACTTAAAGTATATCATGCCACTCCCTTCTGGCTTTTAAAGTCTCTGCTGAGAAATCAGCTGTTAACCTTATGGGAGTTCCCTTGTATGTTATTTGTCATTTTTCCCTTTCGGCTTTCAATAATTTTTCTTTGTCTTTCATTTTTGCCAATTTGATTAGTATGTGTCTCAGTGTGTTTCTCCTTGGGTTTACCCTGTATGGGACTCGCTGAGCTTCCTGGACTTGGATGGCTATTTCCTTTCCCATGTTAGGTTAGTTTTCAACTATAATCTCTGCAAATATTTTCTCTGGTCCTGTCTCTCTCTCTTCTCCTTCTGGGACCCCTATAATGCAAATGTTGTTGTGTTTAATGTTGTCCCAGAGGTCTCTTAGGCTGTCTTCATTTCTTTTCATTCTTTTTTCCTTATTCTGTTCTGCAGCAGTGAATTCCACCATTCTGTCTTCCACGTCACTTATCCGTTTTTCTGCCTCAGTTATTCTGCTATTGATTCCTTCTAGTGTACTTTTCATTTCAGTTATAGTATTGTTCATCTCTGTTTGTTTGTTCTTTAATTCTTCTAGATCTTTGCTAAACATTTCTTGCATCTTCTTGATGTTTGCCTCCATTCTTTTTCAGAGGTCCTGGATCATCTTCACTATCATTATTCTGAATTCTTTTTCTGGAAGGTTGCCTATCTCCACTTCATTTAGTTGTTTTTCTGGGGTTTTATCTTGTTCCTTCATCTGGAAATATCCCTCTGCCTTTTCATCTTGTCTAACTTTCTGTGAATGTGGTTTTTGTTCCACAGGCTGCATGACTAGTTCTTCTTGCTTCTGCTGTCTGCCCTCTGGTGCTAAATGATAAACTTTAAATGATCAAATGTCTTTGTCTACATAAATTCCACACGGCAATAAATTACTAATTAGCATTTTAATGTATACTTAATCACATATATTACCTAAAAGCATGTATATGTAGTTAAAAAAATTATATGCAATTGTTAGCATAACCAAATGTTAAATCTGTACTATATTATTTAACTTCTTCAAAATGTTACTTGTTAATCTTTAAGCATACCCCAAAAGAAAATTCATCTTCTCTAAAATTCAGGAAGAATTTTACAAAGAAAATCAGTCCTTTGAAAGGGGGAGGTGGGAGAACAAACAAAATAACTTACATAGCAACTCTATTATCATTAAATGCCAGTAATCACCACCACAATCTATAACAAATGCTTTATCACACTAAAATACAATGTTTGTTTCTAGGATATACAATGGCAAAATTGTAATGAGACTGATATATTGTCTAAATAATTCTGATTTAATTTACCTGCAATTTCAGTGGCAAGTTGGGCTGCTTTCTGTTCAAATAAGTCTTTCATTTGCTTAATATTAAAATTTTCTGTTTGGGCTTCTTCTAACTGCTGTTCCAGAGACTGTAGTTCTACAAAAAAGTACAGTAATTATTCAAATACAATGTGAATTACATTTCCTAAATTGTTATTACTTATAATCATTGTAGAAGTTAAAGACAATCAACATGTGTCTACTAGCCAATTACTAGTAGAGTATCTTCACATTTTAAGAATTAAGCATAGGGCTTCCCTGGTTAAGAATCCACCTGTCAATGAAGGGGACACGGGTTGGAGCCCTGGTCCAGGAAGATCCCACATGCTTCAGAGCAAGTAAGCCCGTGCGCCACAACTACTGAGCCTGCGCTCTAGAGCCCACTAGCCACAACTACCAAGCCCATGTGCCACAAATACTGAAGGCTGCGCGCCTAGAGCCTGTGCTCCACAACAAGAGAAGCCACTGAGATGAGAAGCCTGCACACCACAACAAAGAGTAGCCCCAGCTCGCCGCAACTAGAGAAAGCCAGCATGCAGCAACAAAGACCCAATGCAGCCAAAAATAAAATAAATAAATTTATTTTTTTTAAAAAAAGAGAATAAAGCATAGCCAATTCATTTAAGGCTCAAGTGACAGTTTACAAACATGTAAAACAAGTGAAAGGAATATTTAGCAATCATACCCAAATAATTTATAAATATTTGTTTAAGGATTATTGTGACTTCACATTTCTCAGTTATTTTACTATATCTGTCAACTGACCAAAAAGAAATATATCCTGCACCTCTGATGAAATATGTAACAATGGGAAATGAAATTAGAACTGTTTTAAGAACAATCAAGGTCTTAAATAAAATAATCAATTAAAATATGCAGTCAACTCCTACTACTTCATTCTCATAAAGAAAAGGGATTTCAGAGGGACATTAAATACAATAGCTAATTATCTCAAAATATAATTTTGATTATTCATTGCGCATTCCTCCAGTTAAAGTCCATTACCAAGATGCTAGTTTCATCATTTTTTTATTTCAAGAGAAAAAACTGCAACGCTCTTTAACACAGATCTAAATTTTCATTAACCACCACATTAATGTAATATTTCAGAAGTTTCTTTCTAACTTCAGAATATAATGAACTAAAACAGGACTAAGATTTCATTAACTGATTAAGTTACAAAGTTCACAGGTGACAGATACTCTCGGCCTACAATATGACTGTTGTCTTCACTGTTTTAAAGCCATAAAGTATAATCACAAAATAAAATTCATGTAGCAAGCATCACAGAAAAAGAAAGAAGTAAGAAAGGATGAGAAAGAAGAAAAAGAAAAATGAAAAAATAACAGCTTCAAGTAAAGGTTACCTGCTGATGAATCAGTCACTAATCCATCAGGTTTAGACTCCTCAATGAAAACAAAAAACAAACAAATACATTAAAAGGAAAAGACAATACTGTTACAACTGCCAATGTGAAAAAAATCTCTGAAATCCACATTCTGTCAGGTAAGTAGCAAGATTTTGATGAAAATCAAATCTTGGCCTGCTCACATTCTTCTAGATCTCTAAGGTATGACTAGGCAGTCTGGAATAATGATGTAACTGTAGCTCACTGATTCTAAGAATTATTTTATGTTAACATATATTAAATGTTAAATTTAAGATGGCATCTTAAATTCCATAAATACAGTAATAAGTAACATAAACTATCACAATTATAAAAATAGATTCTAAAGCAAATACTTAAGTTAGCAGACAAGATTCAATCCTATAATAGTCAAAAATTTTCATAAGCTGAAATATGCCATGAAACTAACACTACTAAAAAATTGGCTTTAAAAACATAAATTTTTAATTCCAGATTACAAATTGTCTTTAAAGGAGCCGAAATAAAGAATGTATTCCGTAAGGTTTAATTTATCTCATGCATTAGGAATAAAATAATATACCACCTAGTCATTATTCCCATATTCTAAAGAATTATATATATCTGAAAAAGTTTCATAAGGTATCTCATAGTACATCTTTTTATTTTCCTATACGTTGGATTTAGACATACTGATTGCTAATAATCATCAGTAATTAAAATACATTTTCCCCCAAAGGTAAATTTCTTATCAAGGCAATTGCACTGTGCGAATGTATTTAATTTATTATAAATGTAAAATAGCCATATCAAATGTAGTAAACAATTTCCTCTGTGTTTTCAGGTGTGGAAAATAATACAGCTCATGTCTGAATGATTGTTAATGGCATCTATGTAAAACATACATAAGTGAACTATAAGTATTTTGGATTACTAAAATCCTCTTTAATGCGTCCTCAATTATAGAAGCTGAGCAGTAATAAGACTGATATCTTTTGTATCCATTTATTTGGTTTTTTTCCTAGTCTAAATCACAATTTTTGGTGAAAAGACAAAAAGACCAACTGGGAGTCATAATGTGCTAAGATAATGTGCACAGGGATCACTAATTACTTTATATAAGTATTAGAGCTATTGTTAAAGGGTGTCAGTTTTATTCTTATAAATGAAAACTATATATGTATTTGGTAAAATTCATTATTCTATGATTCTTTATGTAAGTTTAGTATAAAAGTCAAAATAATTTTAGTATAAAAATCATAACTGGTTAAGACATTGTTTAGAAAATACATTAAGCTATAAAGAACATATATATATAAAGAATCTAAGATATCAAATGAAATCCCTCAAAATAACCACTTTTGATACCACAATGATTTTCTTGTTCTTTTCCCTATATATTATTTTTATGTAAAGTTGTATAGTATATATGTGCCTGTGTGTGGACAAAGACACAAATGTTTTTTAACATCATTAATACATCAGTTTTCCCAAGTTTTCAAACAATCTCCACTAATATAAACTGTAAGCAGCTACTAATAGTTCTGTCCTTATTAATAGACATTTTAGTGATTTCTAATTTGTCACAAACACAAATGCTTTGAAGAGCTTCACTACTGTTTGAACCTATATTTCTTAACCATTTAGGTATATTGTCAGAAAATAAGAATACTGTTTTAAACAATCCATAGGTAAATGATTCTTAATGGAGCACCTTTAAGGAGTTACATCTGACCTTCCCACGTATTAGTTATATTGGTTTGCATTCATTAGTACTACAAAGGATATACATGTAGGCTAATACACAGAGAAACAAATTAGGAAGTTATTCATATCAGGCCACCTGTTTACAAAAATGTATTATGCTTAATTTTCAACAATGAAAATAAACAATAACACACTTCAAGTATTTAAAAGCAATTACTTGCTGCTGCAGCCCTTGAAATTTTTCTAATTCTTTCTTTAATTCTTCTGAGTACCATTTTTCCTCCTAAGAGAAGAAAACAGTTTTTAATTAGTAAGTTGTAAAAGATTTTATTTATCTGAAATACTGAAAATAAGCAAGTATAATCATTTTTAGTCTTACCTTAAGTGAAGCCTGTAGGTCTTGGACCTCTTGTCTGAGTAGTGTTATGTCATCTCTAAACATAAGTTGAAAAAAGAAGGAATTAATAGTTAATGTTCTTTAACAAATCATGGCCAGTGACTGCGTATTAGTATTCTAATTTTCTCAAGTCTTAAAAAAATACTATAGATTTTATGTATAGTGGCATACATATATATATATAAAATCCTTGGGAAAATAATGTTATTCCTAAAGCACATTGTCTATAAATGGAAGAACATTTTCTCATGGAAATGATAAAACTGACTGTCAAGAACCTGAGCCAAAAGCAAAATATCTCCCATTAATTTACCACCAATAAGCACCAGTGGCTTCCTACTGCAGTAGTGTAAAAATCTAAACTCATTAACAAGGACTATAAAATCTGCACAATCTACTCCCTGCCTTACCACTCTCACCCTCATTACTTTAGCTCTAACAATTCTGGCTTCTTTCTGTTTCTTGAGTCTGAAATGTTCTTTCCTGTCAAAACCTCACATTCTGTTCACCTCACCTAATTCTCTGTCAGTCTGACAAAGAATGGTGAGCAGACACCTCAAGGACCTAATGCAGGAAAAAGATTCCATGAGAAAACACATTTAGGATTATTCTTGTGAATATGAGGAACATATCTTCCCCTGTTGGATTATAAATAGCAGAAAAAGGGACTCTCCTTCCTCCACGCCACTCCAATGGCTGCCATGGTAGAAGACACAAAACTGAACTGAGCTGATTGGGAATACTCAAGTTAACTGATTCTAGTACAAAGGGAACAGAACAGGATCAGTTCTAATGTTTCAGAAGACCAAGTCCACACCAGCACAAGCATATCAGAAAGTAAAAGATAATGGGACATACTGGTGCGAGAATTATTCTCTAGGATGGGAATGGGGGTGGAGAACAAATAACAGAGTCAGCTTCATCTGTGAAACATGGTTAATAATAGAAAAAGAAGGAAATTGCCAACAAAGAAAAATGTGAAAGATGGAGAAATAAGTCCTCTACCTTTGGTAGCCATTCATATGTAAAGAATTACTTCATTATTCAACAGAACTTGTCTATGCCAGACTCTCAAGTTGTTCAGTTTAATGGGGGAAGTAAACATGTAAAGAAGAGTAACAGACCATCAGTTCTATGATAAAAATAAAAACAGAGACATAGGGACTTCCCTGGTAGTGCAATGGTTAAGAATCCAACTGCCAATGCAGGGAACACGGGTTTGATCCCTGGTATGGGAAGATCCCACATGCCGTGGAGCAACTAAGCCCGTGCGCCACAACTACTGACCCTGTGCTCTAAAGCCCATGAGCCACAACTACTGAGCCCGCGTGACACAACTACCAAAGCCCGAGCGCCTAGAGCCCATGCTCCACAACAAGAGAAGCCACCACAATGAGAAGCCCACACACCACAACAAAGAGTAGCCACCACTCGCCGCAACTAGAGAAAGCCCACACACAGCAACAAAAACCCAATGCCACCAAAAATAAATCAAGTAATTTTTTTTAAAAACAGAGGCATAATCAGGAACGAGACAAGGATGTCCACTCTCACCACTATTATTCAACATAGTTTTGGAAGTCCTAGCCACAGCAATCAGAGAAGAAAAAGACATAAAAGGTATACAAATTGGAAAAAAAGAAGTAAAACTGTCACTGTTTGCAGATGACATGATACTATACACAGAGAATCCTAAAGATGCCACCAGAAAACTACTAGAGCTAATCAATGAATTTGGTAAAGTTGCAGGATACAAAATTAATGCACAGAAATCTCTTGCATGCCTATACACTAATGATGAAAAATCTGAAAGAGAAATTAAGGAAACACTCCCATTTACCACTGCAACAAAAAGAATAAAATACCTAGGAATAAACCTACCTAGGGAGACAAAAGACCTGTATGCAGAAAACTATAAGACACTGATGAAAGAAATTGAAGATGATACCAACAGATGGAGAGATATACCATGTTCTTGGATTGGAAGAATCAATATTGTGAAAATGACTCTACTACCCAAAGCAATCTACAGATTCAGTGCACTCCTTATCAAATTACCAATGGCATTTTTTACAGAACTAGAACAAATCATCTCAAAATTTGTATGGAGACACAAAAGACCCTGAAGAGCCAAAGCAGTCTTGAGGGAAAAAAACAGAGCTGGAGGAATCAGACTCCCTGA